>NC_133311.1:8465717-8561310 GCF_012295235.1 Primulina huaijiensis
CAAGGTTCTTATGGGTTCAAGGAGCTAAGGTAAGCTTGTGGTATAGTTTATTCTTGGTTTTGGTGTTGGGAGAAATCATGGGTTTGTTGATGGTGTTGGTTTTATGGATTTAATGGTATGAGTTTGTGATTATTGGGTTATTGATGGTGCAAATTATGGTTTATTGTTGTAGGTTGTGTACCAAGGGTATAGATTCAAGGTTCCAAGTATTGTAAGTGAAATTCATTTCCTTGTGCTCACATGATAATATATGTATTGTGTTTCAATGATTTTAAAGTGTTATTCCCTTCTATTTGATTCAGGCTATGTATTAATACACCTTGTTGTATATTAGAGACATTCTTATTCTCAATTATGTTAAAGAGAATACAAAAGAAAATAGAATCTTCAAAGTGTTTGTTTTAATGCCAAAGAGAGAATTCAAATGTTTTATTGGATTGATAGATACATAGTCAGAGATTGCATGCAATTAGTTGAACAACGACCATAGACTTATATCCCTCAGAGTTATCGATGTATATCGATGGGATATAGGTACAGAGACAGAGTTACTATATAGATATCAATCCAACAGAGAAAAGAGAAATACCATCGTTATTGTTATTAATTCTATGATATTCATGTTTCAGAGTTGATGGTATTTAATGTTTTCAAAGCCATGTTTTAAGAGTGTGATATGTACATTGCTATGTAAGAGTTCCACTTGCTGAGTTTTATACTCATTTCAGTTATTTCATGTGATGCAGATAAGAGCGACGAGCCGGGACGTTGATTGAGGCCGGAGTCATATGCATATAGAGATGGAAGAAGGAAAGATTATTTTGATAGTATTTTGGACATGAACATACAAAATGATATTTTGTATTTTTTTGTATCATTTGATTGATCATGTGTCTACTTTTGACTATATGGAAATGTATTTTAAACCTTCTTTCCTTCAAAAAAAATTTTAAATTCCGCTGTTATTTTATGAAATCGGGTCAGAGCGTTACAAATAACCTTTTAAACCATATTTCCTCCTTGCAACCTTGAGTAGCTGCCATATATTCTGCCTCTGTTGTAGATAACGCCACAACTGTCTGCAATTTTGAAACCCAGCTTACTGCTCCCCCTGCAAGTGTAAACACATAACCAGTAGTGAATTTCCTCTTATCAGGATCACCAGCATAATCTGAATCAACATAGCCCCTGAGTGTAAAATCCGATCCTCCATAACATAATGCAGCATTCGAGGTACCCTTAATGTATCTAAGAATCCTCTTAACAGTGCTCCAATGCTCTCGTCCAGGATTCACCATATACCGACTAACTGCTCCTACTGCTTGAGCAATGTCTGGTCTTGTACAGATCATAGCGAACATCAAACTTCCCACTGCTGATGCATATGGTACTCGAGACATCTCAATCCTCTCTGCTTCACTGCTAGGACACATCATGGAGGACAACTTGAAGTTAACAGGAAGAGGGGTCAATATTGGCTTACTATCTTGCATGTTGAAGCGTGGCAAGATTTTCTTCAAATAATTTTTCTGGTAAAGCCAAATCTTTCTGTTACTTCTATCTCGGTGAACTTGCATCCCTAGAATCTTGTTTGCTGGTCTCAAGTCCTTCATATCAAATTCCTAGCCAACTGTGCCTTCAATCATTGGACCTGATCTTTGTTGGGGCCTGCTACCAACATGTCATCCACATACAACAGCAAAATGATATAATCATCACCAGACCTCTTGAAATATGTACAAGGGTCTGCACTCAATCTGTTGTATCCAAGGCTCATGATATAGAAATCAAATCTCTTGTACCAACACCTCGGCGCCTGTTTGAGACCGTACAGAGATTTGTTCAACCTACAAACCAAGTTCTCTTTGCCTTTTTCCGCAAAACCTTCTGGCTGGAGCATATAAATTTCTTCTTCAAGATCTCCATGAAGAAACGCCGTTTTCACATCTAGCTGTTCTAGATGTAGGTCAAACACTGCACACAATGTCAGCACCACTCTGACTGTTGTAAGCCGAACCACAGGAGAAAATATCTCATTGAAGTCAATGCCTTCTTTCTGAGCATACCCTTTTACCACCAATCTAGCACGATACCGCTCCACTTGGTTATTGCCATCACGCTTGATCTTATAGACCCATCTATTTCCAATGGCTTTCCTTCCTCGTGGTAGTGTAACAAGATCCCAAGTTTTATTCTTGTCTAATGCCTCCAAATCTTCTTGCATTGCTATCATCCATAAGGATACATCCAAGCTTTGAGTAGCCTCGTGGAAACTCGATGGCTCACTATCCTCTGATAATAGACAATATACAATATTGCTTTCAGTGACATAATCTGAAAGCCAACCTGGTGGTCTTCTGTCTCGAGTTGACTGCCTCACATTGGAAACTTCAGACTCAACATGTTCTTGTTCTTCGTGCTCTGGTACTGCTTCACAAGAATTTTGACTTTCATCCGTCCTATTTTCCACCTGAAATATAGTAGTTTTTGAATTCAGTGTGCCTTTGTCTCCCTTTATCTTATCTTCCTCGAAGATAACATCCCTGCTGATGACAAGCTTGTGAACCGTAGGATCCCACAAGCGAAACCCCTTTACTCCATCAGCATAACCCAAGAAGATACATTTTCTGGATTTCGAATCCAACTTTGATCTTTCTTGCTCATTGTACAGAACGTACATCGGACTTCCAAATGTATGCAAATGAGAATAATCTGTCGGCTTCCCGGTCCACATCTCCCTCGGAGTCTTCAGATCAATCGCAACTGTAGGAGAACGATTGATAATATAACAAGCGGTTTTGACTGCTTCCGCCCAAAATGACTTGTCTAGACCCCCAGTCCTCAACATAGCTCTTGTTCTATCCAACAAGGTTCTGTTCATCCGCTCCGCCACTCCATTCTGTTGAGGTGTGTAAGCCGTCATGAATTGTATTTTAATGCCCTCACGTTGACAAAATGCATCAAATTCGTCACTGGTATATTCTCTTCCATTGTCAGTCCTCAGACACTTGATTTTCTTCTCAGAATCAAGTTCAACCCGCGCTTTGAAATCTTTGAAGATCTGGAAAACATCTGATTTTTTCTTAATTGGATACACCCAACATCTCCTAGAGAAATCATCAATGAACGAGACAAAGTACCTCGCTCCTCCTAGGGATACAACCGGTGCTTGCCAAACATCCGAATGAATCAACTCCAATATGCTTTTGCTCCTGGCAGTAGAAGTGCCAAACTTTAATTTGTGTTGTTTACTGATAACACAATGCTCACAAAAGGGTAGTGACACTTTTGTAAGTCCCGGCAACAGCTTCCGTTCTGAGAGAATTTTCAACCCCCGTTCTGACATATGCCCGAGCTTTCTATGCCATAACACCGTTAATTCTTCTCCTGAACCAGTTGATGCAACAGCTAGTTCTGCCTCTTTGTGTGTTTCTCCCAAAAGTACATACAGATTTGCAGCAACCTTTTCCGCCTTCATAACCACAAGTGCGCCTTTCACAATTTTCATGATCCCATTCTCGATACGAGTTTTGCACCCGATGTCATCCAATGTCCCAAGGACAAAAGATTTTTTGTCAGTCCTTTCACATGTCGTACCTCCTGTATGGTGCGAATTGTGCCATCAAACATTTTAATTTTTTGATAGTACCGACCCCAGCGATTTCCAAGGCATGATCATTTCTCATGAATACAGATCCTCCTGAGACTAGTTCATAATGATCAAACCATTCTCTCCGAGACGTCATGTGCCACGTCGCTCCTGAATACATAATCCATGTGTCACAAAATTTGTGTCTGCTTTCTGCAACTGTTGTTGCTTCGCTGAATAATATTTCACCACTGCCTGAAGTACTGGCCGCATTTCCTTGAGAAATCTTATCGATACTCGTACACTTTTTCTTGAAGTGCCCTTTACCGCCACATTTAAAACAGTAAATATTTTTCTTCTTACTTCTCGACTTTTATCTACCTCGTCTTTGGCTCTCACTGGAGTCACGGTTCATAAATCTTCCTCTTATCATCGGTAAAGCCTCTGCCTGCTTCGAGGTTACAAACCTGTCTTCCTTATTCTTGCGCCGGCTTTCTTCTCCGAGAACCGCAATTAAGACATCATCGAATCTTAAAAAGTCCATAAGAATATTGTTGGTTATGTTGTTGATAAGTTGATCATATGAATCTGGTAGACTTTGAAGTAGAAGCTCCGCACGTTCATTTTCCCCTATTTTATGCCCCATGGAAGTGAGTTGGCCAAATAGAGTATTCAGTGTATTGATATGGTCGGTCATCGATGAAGATTCCGCCATCCGAAGAGTATAAAGCCTTCTCTTTAGGAAAATCATGTTGTGTAGGGACTTGACCTCGTACATCTTTGTCATAGTATCCCAGATAACTTTGGCTGTTTTTATCACAGAGATACTTGACAAAACTTCATCTGCTATAGCCAAGTGTAGATTGGCAACAACGTTGTCATTCATCTCATTCCACTTTCCATCATCTGTAATCTCCACCGGTCTATCTCCAATAGCCGCCAAGCAATTCTTCTTTCTTAAAACTGCTTGTATCTTTATTTTCCACAGCATAAAATTGCTTCTGTTGAACTTTACTATCTCGTACCTGCCCGCTATTATGTCTACAACAATTTTAGTAGACTGGAAAAAATAATCCCGCCTTAAATAAAAAATCTCAAACAATCTTTTCTGATGTGGAAGATCAGTCTAGGCTGCAACCACAGAGCATACTCAGAATTTTAAGAAATTTTAAACCAAGGCTCTGATACCACTTGTTGGTCCCACTTGCGGTAATTTGAGATAATAAAACCCGAAAATAAAGAATAAACTAGACACCGAGATTTACATGGAAAACCCCTAAAAATTATCAGGGTAAAAACCACGGGCAAGATGAAAAGAATTTCCACTATAACATTTTGTAGTGTACAACTCACTCACTGTGTTTCCAAAGAGAACACACACTCTCTTAATACAGGAGAACAAACACCTCACAAATATTATAGAACTAAGCACTCAAATGCTTATAAGATGAGAGAAAACTCGAAGAAGAGATGATTTCAGAATGAAGGGGGAGCTCTATTTTTAGAGCCCCTTGTTCGTGTGAATACGCGTTTAAAACACGTATTCAAACTTTCGCCAAATTTGACAATTACAATTCTTTGTCTGTCCATTCAAAGAAGTCTGCACCAGCCACCAACATTCACATTAAATGCAATTCTTATACCGACATGTTCCACGACTTTAGTCTCCGAATTTGACTTTGCTCAAACAGCAAGCATGTGGGAAATTGTATGTAGATGAATTTGGCCTTTTGGGTCACCTCATTTGGTTAAATATTGAAATAGTTATGATTTTTTTATTATATGCTGGTCATAGTAAAAGTAAAATGTCATCCTTTGGATATTTGTACAATTTGATCATCTTAAGGAATTTTTAGGCATTCATGTCTTCTGCATTCCAAACATGTTTGAATCACCTCAATTTGAATTTTTTAGCTTGAGTTATCAATATTTTACCAACGTGTACAAAACATGAAAATAAAACATATTTAGTAAGACAATTAATTATAAACAAACAATACTAATATAACATAATTTTATAATTTTAATGAAACTTAAATTTTAAAATACAGGTTTTAACATAAAATAAATTGTTAATTTTAAGTTTCATCAGTCTGGTGACAAAGCGGCCGCTATGTGACGTATCTGCTGGGAAGCGGCCGAGCTGTGATCCTCCTGCTGGGAAGCGACCGCTATGGGAAGAGCTGTGTGGATGGGAGGCTCTGTTGTATGGCTGAAGGGGTGGCTGCATAGGTGCTCCTTGAGACATGCCAGCGACCAGTAGATGTACTTGCTCTTCCAAAGTGGACTTTCGAGACCTCAACAACCCCTTCTCCTTTTCGACTCCTTGAACTCTTTCTTCGACTGCTCAAACTCCCTCGCCAGTACGTCTGACCGTGCTTTTTTTGCTGTCAAATACTCTCTTAATTTCTGGGTCTCCTGACTCATAGCTGCCATCGAAACCCCAGCTCTACTTGAACTTCCACGTTGATGTGGAGCCATCTCCTCAAGATAAATCGTGGAAGCCATCAATCCACAACCATACATATGCCCTTTTTTCGGCCCACCATTCACCAACTTGAACATTTTGTTGACCTCATGTGTGCTAGGAGCTTCCAAAATGGTCCATCCTCGTACGGGATCAATGACTCAGCGATATATGTCTCCATAGCTTCCTGCGGGGTATAATATAATTTCTATTATTTATTTGAAGTAAAAATAATTTAAAAACTATTGCATTTGATTACTTAAATAAATTTTGAAAATGAAACTTACATTCACACGCCGTGATCGCTCGTCAACGAACGTCCTATCTACATGTCTATGTGTGTTGACATACAATTCCCATGAGGTGGGGTCTCGTCCATGTTGTTAACGCTGCATTCAAAATTGAATAACAATAAAATTAATATAATTACTTACTCTAATAATTATAATTATACGATGTCTAAATATCTAACGTTGAAAACAAACTAGTAATATACCAGAGTATCTCCATGCTCACCAAATGATCTCGAGCCTGCAATATGCTTTGTCGTGCCCGTCCCTGGGCCTGCAGGCTCGTTGTTTCTATTTTCCTTGTTCTTGGAAGCCCTCGCCTTCCAATCTTCACTTTCCCAAAAAGTATTCCAAATCGCCCATTGTTCCTCGCTCACTGTATCAGGATGCCGCCCGGAAGTTCTCCACGAATGTATGGTGTGGCGGTAAAGGTTACCACACGATCTGAACCATATATCTATGATCACCTCGTCATCTGCATCGGTCCGCCTATATTTTTTCTGCAAAATTTGAATTAACATTTATAAACATTGACCACTTATACCTAACAAAGTTAATAAATAAAAAACTAAAAAGTAAAATTTCAATATTATCGTATTTACGAAAAACTTCTCCCAATACCACTGCCTCTGCTCAGGTGTGACATACTTCCACGAATGGCCACTAAGGCAGGTCTGTAATGCGAATCTAGAAGTCATGTATCTTGACATCTTTCCATTATTCGGCGTACATCTGTTACACATAATTGAAATAATTCTTATAAGAAAGTATCAAACACCAACATATGTACTAACGTAAGAAATTATTTTAATAATTTATTTAACATAATAAAACAAATTACACGCCATTCCGTACTGAGATAGTAATGCGGTTACCCGCATTCGAGCTGCCAGTCTGCTGTGAAGCCATATATGCTATATACCTATAAATAGAAAGTAAAAAAACTACATGTCAAAATATATGCTTATTATAAACATCAAACTTATATGGCAGTTCAGAAAATGAAATATTAACATCTCAAATATTACATTAAATAAATTAAACATAAGCAACCACATTAGTAAATCATTATAATACAGTAAGAAATACATGATACGTTGACAGTAAACAAGGACGTAAAGAAAAAGGGCTTCATAACTCTAGTCACTGTCACTGTCGTTGTTCAACACATCGTCGCTTGAAATTCGAACATCATTTCTATCACTGTCACTGCTGTTCAAATCAAGATCAATATCGTAAGGAACTGTGACATCGACCAGATCTTGCGATGTCAAAAAGATTTGAGTTTCGATGGCCTGATTTTGGCTTTCGTTGTTTTGATAAGCATATGTTGTTGCATCAGCTGCATTTACACTTAATTCCATTTCTGTAACATATGCTCTTCTTCTTAAACTGCTCACGAATAGCCAATCTGAATTTGCTCTTTTCATTGTTGGTTAAGTTAAGTACACAACTTGTGAAGCTAGTGTAGCAAACACAAATGGTTCATAAAAACCTAAGTTTCTTTTCTGATTAACATCAACAATGTCATACTTCTTGTGTAGGCGTATTCGAAATCTAGGATGAGTATCAAACCAAGAACATTTAAATAGTTTGGTTTGTTTTAATTGCAAACCTGAGTACTCAACCTCAATTATCTCGTCAAGGTGACCATAAAATTCGGTACATTCACCCTGATTTGAATGACCGTGAACTTGAACCCCAGAATTAGTCGTGGCCCTGTATGATGTATGAGTAACAGTGTGGAAACTAAACCCATTTACAGATATCCTCGATAAGTTCTGACTTTCTGCAACGGCCCGATTGGAACTTGGTTAATAATGAGATAATTGAATTATGTGTTTTGCAACGACGCCTACGAACAAAATGAAGTTAGTTACTGTATACATTGTTCAATTATTAAAGAATTTAATTATATAATCTTATATAGTTTTTGAACCAGCCAAAAAAATTCTTCTACAACAAATCCTCGACACCGCAATCACTTATACTTGGCATTTGTGCACGCATGAAATTCTCGTACATATTGTAATACATTAAATTTTATTAACAAATTGTATACAAAGGTAGGAACTTATAGTTGTTAATTAAAGTATGAGAATGTACTTGATGGATTAACTTTTCGAACCTCACGAAGGGCTTGATTTCAACACAATTTAGTACAACGTAAGTAGCAACAGCATGATATTCCTCATTGTTAAGCCATCTATATTTTGCACCACCAATCATTCTACCACGATGTCGAAATATGCTTAAAACATCTGAGTTTTGATCGTTCACTTCATGAAACTCTTGCTGCCTAATTTTTCTTTCCCTAGTTACTAATGATTCACTGAAGTAATGCTGACAAAATATAGATGCCTCTATAACAAAGTACGCATTGCATATCGATCCTTCAACTCGTGCCTTGTAGGTACTGTGTTCTTCAACTTGAGCAGAAATCTTTCAAAAGGGTACATCCATCTGAATTGCACTGGTCCCGCAATGCGAGCTTCGTAAGGAATATGTATACATAGATTTTCCATGGAGTCGAAGAAACTGGGTGGAAATATGTAACGTCCCGAAATTTTGAAGGTCCATGTAAACCACACGCATGCGAGTTATCAATTTATTTTGTATTTTAATTAAATTATTTTAAGGCATTAAATGCACGATTGAGACATAAATATGTAGTTTTAATTCTTGGTTTGTTAAAATTTCATGCATTAGGATTTTAAGTTTTATTTCGCGCTCGAACGAGTAACAGAGACCGAGGATAATTAGGAAAAATATTTTTATTGAATAATTAATTTTAATTAATTAATATGAATTGTTTTAAGGGAGAATTTTGAAAATTGGGCCATGGTGGGTATTTTTACTCGTCGGGTCTAATTTTTAACCTTTACGCAAATTTTAATGAATCGGGAGACTTTTGAGGGATCAGGCAATATTTTCAAAAATATACCTAAACGAAATATTTTTCGAGAATGTTTTTTGGGTTTGATGAGTTTATTTTTATGCTTAATGGGCTCAAAAATCTTTTTATCCCTTAATTTTTATGTTAGGGCCCATTAGTGCTTAAGTAAACTATTTAAAACCTCATTAAGCAAACCCTAAACATAAATCTACCTAGCAGCCGTACCCTCCCCCTCACAACAGCAGCCTCCTCCAATTTTCAGCAGCAAGTCTCGAATTCTCCATAGGTTTTCAAGAAAGTTTCTTCCCCGCTTCTCTGGTACAAGTTCTACGCGCATATCTTCGGGTTTTTGAGCACATAAACGTTAAGGCACGTCATGTATCTCTATTTTCATCATTTACACCATGTTTATATGCTGTTGTTTATGTTTTTGTATGAAATTTTGTTGGTCCCTCTTATAGCATCGTTTTTGCAAAGGTTTTGACACGTACATGCGTATTTCTTGTGTGCAACTCACGTTTTTATGATTCTTGTGCAAGGGAACTGTCGAGTTTGGTTACTAAGGGGCTGTTCACATTGAAATTTATGGTTTCAAAGGGCTGGATTTTGGAGAGGGTCAAGTTGTGCATAGGCCAAAGGGTATATCTTGTTTACTTGAGTTGGGGTGGCTAGATCGGAATTTTTGGGTATGCCGGCTGTGCAAGGGTCTTCCCTAGCCCTGGACCAGACCCTGGTGGGTCTGAGCAGTGGCCTAGGGTGGCTCGTATACGGCTGGAGTTAGTGGAGAAACCGATCGAATGCGTGTGAGTAAAGTTGGCCGCAGGTAAGGGTTCGTTGGTGACTCACGGCTGTTGACATTTTGCAGCATGCATGGGGCTATGAGCTTAGGTTAGGTAGGTCCAAGAAGGTCCTAAGGTGGGCTAGGAAGGGTTGGTCCAAGGGTGGTCCAAGCCGGTAGGGCCTAGGGTCGAAAATTGGCAAGTTTAGTGCATTAGGGTTTGAAGATGTATTGTGCAGAAAATGCCAGCAACATTTGTGGCTTGTTTCGTGGGTCATAGGTGGTCTGGAATGGATGGTTTAGAGGCTGGTCATGTAGGTTCAAGTCACGTTCAAGTTGGGAAAAATTTGGTTAAGTTTCGGGTAGATTCGGGCTAAAACCGGGACTCCGGCCAAAAGTTGTAAAACGAAACGTATAAGTTTCGAATCGGGCTCGATTTTACGTCTAATAAATGCTTATAAATATGTTTTGGGATGTTTTAAGGAGTTTGGTAAGCTTCCGGTCGAAATTTAGAGGTCCAAGTGTAAAATGATCATTTTGGGTTTCCAGGGGCAAAAATGGTCATTTTGCACCCGAGTCGAGATTTTAGTCCTGGAAGCTCCCTGAGCACAATTTGTCCTTTTTTTAAATGTTTATGTATAATTTACATGATTTTTATGTAAATATGAAAAATACGTTGCATGTTTGGTTTCAAGAAAAATTTACGTATATGCATGATTTTATTAAGTGATGAATATGATGACATGTTTTGAATGATGGTAGTTAGTAGTGACTAATAAGATGACACGATAACAAGTAAGGCCAAGGCTCAGTGGACAGGTAATGCTGTCGCTAATGTCCCCGTCGCTAGGTACCTCGGTTACACGTAGATGGATCCATCGACTGACATGATGATACGAAAGTCACAGCTAATGAACGGAATTAAAATTTAGAAAATGAACACGAATATGTTGGTATGATATTATGTTGAGATACATTTTGACACGTATACTTTATTATGTTTACTTTTGCGTTTACGCTTTAAAGATCATGAACTGTATTTTTATTACGGCACTTTTCACTGTTGCCTGTATGTATATGTACTTGGTATTAACGTTACAGGTGTGTTGAGTCATTAGACTCACTAGGTGTGCATAATGCAGGTGAGTTTTTTGATGAGGAGGCTGGAGGTGCCGAAGTCTGAGTAGGTGTGGCTGGCTTGGCGCACGAGAACCCGAGGACCTTGTATTCTTCTGCAAGAATATGATTTTATGGGAAAACATTTAAAACAGCTTTTTTAAGTGGTTGAGGATTTTATGTTGTTGAGGGTTTTGACAAACTTTAATATGCTTGATGTTTTATATTTTTAAACGGTAAATTGTTTAGGTTGGTTGCTCTTTTTATAATTTTAACTGTAGTTATTTTAATTAGCTGTGGGATGATTTCACAAAATGCATGTTTCGAATTTAATGGATTTACGTAAGCATGGTTTCGGCCATTGCATTTTTTAAAAAAATAATGTAATAAATAGAATTTTAAAATGAGCAGACGTTTCAGTTTGTATTAGAGCAAGGGTCATGTACAGGGTTGTGCCATCGCCAGCTTCTGCAGCTCAATCTTCAAGCCTCAAGTCTGTAAGTTTAAACGTTTTAAATGTTTTTATCACTATCACCTGCATGTTTACATGATATACGTTTTACAATACATGTTTAGCTATTTATATGTTTTGGAGATTAAATGTTTTAAAAACTATATTGGATTGCATGTTGATTATGTTTGGAATTGGACATGTCTAAGGATTTAGCTAATGGGCATTAGGAAATGATTGAAAATGATTTGACTATATTGATTTTTGGGTATTAGTACTGATGTTCTACTTTTTGGGTCATAAGTTAGTCATGAATGTTATGAATGCTTTGGAGCATTTAGATTTTCTAAGAAAATACTGATGATTCACGGTTACTAGTTGAATTAATTTTTGAGAATTTCCTATAATGAATAATGATTCGAAGAATATGACGATCTTTAAAGGTATAAAAATGTATAATTTGGTATTTTAAGTTTTGATGGAAATGTAAAATTGGTTACGAAAATTGAGTTTGGGATTAATTAGCTTAAAATTTTTGAACTTTATGTTACGGGAAACCTATATAATGGAATTTGAACGCCAAGAACTTGCTGGTAATTGTAGAATTTTCGAAATTAAGGATCAAGTGGATAACTTTTGAGGAAATTAGGAATTAATTTGGCAATTGATAAAAATTTGAGGACTAGTTTAGCAATAAGAGAGAATGGAATGGTTTAGATGATAGAAATTTTCGGTGATTTAGGCTTGAAGGGATATTTAGAACCTTGAAATATCTGAGTTATAATGTTTTGAGGAATGTTAATCAAGGACATTACAGGATGAATCGAAATTGGACTTGAAAATTTAAGCGTTAGTGAAATAATGTTGTGGCAAATTAAGAATTTAAAGTGATGACAATTTAATGTAAAGTTGATCAGTTAGTTAAGTTTTAAGAGTATTCATTGAGTTAACAAATTTTTGGGAACTTAAGTTTGATGTGTCATAAGTTTTAGTTATGATCTTAATAGTTAGGACTATACCTTTGTTGGAATTTAATTTTTCTAAAAATTTGGGTATGATTGATGGTTAGGTTACTTGATAGACACATGTAAAAATTCAGGTAGACACCTTGTTTTGAGAAATTTTTTTTGAAAATCATTAAGAAACTTGGGATTAAGCAGATATGCGTGTTGGAATTATGTTATCTAAGACTATTTGGGTTGGGTAAGTTTGAATTTCAAGTTTATCAAGTAGGTGTTCATACGAAAATTTTGGGTGAAATAAAAACAAAAGAGAATTAGTTGTGTTCAACATAGGTTACCAATGAACAAATATTAAGATTTTCATTGAGTAGGAAAATCTAAAATCTCGATATGTGGATTATGAAATTCTAGGGATTTTTAGTGGAGTCGAATTATTGGAGGTATTCTAACATTAAACATGGGATAACTTACTAAGTATTGGTTAAGCATTAAAGATACGTCAGAATGCGACATTCATTCCAATGAGGAAATTCCAAGGGTCTTAGGCCTCAACTTTATTGTAATTGGGAAGAGAATTGTTTAAGCATGTAATCGTCGCTATAAGGGTTTTATTATTTAGGTAGGAGATCGATATGATATATTTTGGGTTTTCTGGATCATCACGACTTGAATTTAAGTTTTGCAACCATTTATATTTGGGATGTACTTGTAAAAAGTTAAGTTATGTTAGTTTGGTGTCGTAAGATAATGACTCGACTCAAGGATCTTATGCTAATATTATTATGTTGTTGGGTCAAGGTTTAACTTTTAAGTGTATTACCAATGATAGAAGTCGATCAATAAATTTTGGTGTTAAGATTTCTTAAGTTGAACTGCATGAATGCTAAGGTAATAGGTCGATGAACATTACGGAATATAGTAAGAAAAGTAAGGTGCGATAAGTTTAGACATCCATCTCTAGTATGATAAGTCAAAATTCGAGGCCATAGTAGAATAGAACTAAGTCACCCTAAGTCATTTTAAGTTGCAATTCGCAAACGAAGATTTTGGTGGGCAATTTAATTAGGATTGAGGAGAAATAAGGACATCTTAACGCTTATTTTATCAGAGTAGCGCAGCGAAAGCGTGGATTATTGAGATACTAGAATTTCTAGTCTAAACTTTTGATGATCGAGGATAAGGGAATTTCGGAGACGAAATTCAATTTAAGGGGGTAGATTGTGACATCTCGAAAATTTGAAGGTCTACGTAAACCACACGTATACAAGTTATCAATTTTTTTTATTTTAAGGCATTAAATGCATGATTGAGACATAAATATGTAGTTTTAATTCTTGGTTTGTTAAAGTTTCATGCATTAGGGTTTTAAGTTGTATTTCGCGCTCGAACGAGTAACGAAGACCGGAGATAATTAAGAAAAATATTTTTATTGAATAATTAGTTTTAATTAATTAATATGAAGTGTTTTTAGGGAGAAGTTTGAAAATTGGACCTTGGTGGGTATTTTTACTCGTCGGGTCGTATTTTTAACCGGTACACAAATTTTAACGAATCGAGAGACTTTTTGGGGGGCTCGGGCAATATTTTCAAAAATGTATCTAAAAAATATAATTTTCGAGAATTTTTTGGGCTTGATGAGTTTATTTTTATGCTTAATGGGCTTAAAGCTCTTTTTATCCCTTAATTTTTATGTTAGGGCTCATTAGTGCTTAATTAAACTATTTAAAAACCCCATTTAGCAAACCCTAAACATAAATCTACCTAGCAGCCGTCCCCTCCCCCTGCCAATAGCAGCCTCCTCTCATTTTCAGCAGCAAGTCTCGAATTCTCCATAGGTTTTCAAGAAAGTTCCTTCCCCGCTTCCCTGGTGCAAGTCCTATGCGCATATCTTTGGGTTTTTGAGCACATAAACGTTAAGAAATGCCATGTATCTCCTTTATCATCATTTACACCATGTTTATATGCTGTTGTTTATGTTTTTAAATGAAATTTCATTGGTCCCTCTTATAGCATCGTTTTGCAAAGGTTTTGACACGTACATGCTTATATCTTGTGTACAACTCACGTTTTTATGATTCTTGTGCAAGGGGACTGCCGAGCTTGGTTTATAAGGGGTTGTTCACGTTTAAATTTATGGTGTCAAAGGGCTGCAGTTTGCAGAAAATCGAGTTGTGCATAGGCCGAAGGGTATATCTTGTTTGCTTGAGTTGGGGGTGGCTAGATCGGAATTTTTGGGTACGCCGGCTGTGCAAGAGTCGTCACTAGTGTAATGGCCGAAATGTAATTACTGTAATCAGAAGTGGGTTAATTAACAGTATTGAGATTGTAGGAGCTCAAGTGGAGAAGCTGGGCGTCAGTGCAATACAAGCCAAGAAGTTGGGCAGAACCTGTGGCGCCCGAGCGGTAGAAAAGGACCGCCCGAGGGCCAGTGCACCACCAGCTTTGCCTTTTGACAGAACGTTTGGTGCCCGAGAGGTTGTTTTTGACCGCCCGAGCGCCAGTGGATAACAAGTGAGCACTCGGGCAGAACGTTTCGCGCCTGAGTGGTAACTTATGACCGCCCGAGCGCCGCCTGAGAAACAATAAAAATGAGCCACGTTTCGTTGGCATGCAAGTTGGATATATATATAGAAATGGTTTCATTTCTTCAGCTGGGCAGCAAGAAGAAATCGAGAGAGGAAGGGAGAAAAGTCCGTAGAAAATCCTTACGCCTTTTTATATTATATATTTGTGATTTGTGCAAGATCCGTCCGTTAGAATTTCTATCCAACTGCGGTACCGTGTTTCTATCGACGAGAGCTTCAACTAGACGTAAGTGTTATTGAATTTTGTTATGGTTTGAAATTATGGTATTGTCAGAATCGGATAGGATTGATATATGATGTTCTTGAGATATTAGACATCGTAGAACCGAGAACAGATTGAAGAACAGATTGTTTATACATTTGTTATGATTTTTCAGAGATGGAATTGAGATTATTTAGATTTCTGAGATTATGGATATATTGGATATGGGTTATGATTTGTAATTGATATCTGTTGTTGTCTGAGTTGACGGGGATATCAATATTGTACCGTTATGTCGTCGATATTGAATTAGATTGAATATTGATCAGAATATATTTAATTTGAGTGGTGTATTGATATTATACTCCTCGATATTGTCATTGCCAGATTGAGTATTGACAGCTTTGAATTTGAGACTGCGACGGAGCCAGAAATCGACGAAAGGAAGGTATAAGTCAATGTGTATCGGGAGATCGACTTGAGTCGGATTGGACTTGAGTTTCCCTAAATCACATACTATTTGATATTACTTGCATTGATTTGATTTGATATGCTTGTTCTATTGATTTATAGAAAGCATTTGTTAGACGAGTATTAGACGAGTAATCTTGTGACAGAAGTACCTGATAGTGGCGGGATCGTCACGGGCACATTGCACGATGTCACAAGATAGTGTATTGGCGATAGTGCCACAGTCTGTGACGGATAGGTCAAGACACTGGATGTTTGGTTATATCGACGTGGATAGAATCGGAGTTTCTTCTATTACTGTTGGTCGATATAGGAATACCAACGTCTGGAAATCGGGATCCCTAGACTGGGATTGAGTCTAGTTTGAGTCGTGGAGTCACGAGTATGATTGATAGTTTGATATTAATTATGTTTCAGATTTGATATATATCTGATATCTGCTTCATGCTTTATATTAATTATATGATTGCATGTTTCGTTGATTTATACTGGGATTTATTCTCACCGGAGTTATCCGGCTGTTGTCGTGGTTGTATATGTGCATGGCAACAGGTAGGACAGGTTCAGGGTCAAGGAGATGAAGAGAGAGATCGTGATTAGAGTGGAGACTACGGACTTTGATTAGAGATAGGGTTTGTACACTTGATATTTAGTTGTTAAACCTTAGTTTGAATTATTGTATATAGTACAAGACTTGTACTTTAATACTGACATGTATATTAGATTAAATACCATTACGTTCCGCAATTTAAAAAAAAAGATTTTATACCCTGTTGATTATAATTGATTAAATTGTCCCAATGATGATTAAGAACATGAGTAGCGTCCGGGTCCCCACAACTAGCCCTGGACCAGACCTTAGTGGGTCTGAGCCATGACCTAGGGTGGCTCGTACATGGCTGTAGTTCGTGGAGAAACCAATCGAATGCGTGTGAGTAAAGTTGGCCGTATGTAGGGTTTGTTGGTGACTCACGACTGTTGACGTTTTGCAACATGCATGGGGCTATGAGCTTAGGTTAGGTCAATCCAAGAAGGTCCTATGGTGGGCTAGGAAGGGTTGGTCCAAGGCTGGTCCGAGCCGGTAGGGCCTAGGGTCGAAAATTGGCAAGTTTAGTGCATTAAGGTTTGAAGATGTATTGTGCAGAATATTCCAGCAACCTTTGGGGCTTGTTTCATGGGTCATAGGTGGTCTGGAATGGATATTTTAGAGGCTGGTCATGTAGGTTTAAATCACGGTTCAAGTTATGAAAAATTTGGTTAAGTTTTGGGTCGATTCGAGCTAAAACCGGGACTCCGGTCCAAGTTTTAAAACGAATCGTATGAGTTTCGAATCGGGCTCGAGTTTACGTCTAATAAATGCTTAAAAATATTTTTTTGGATGTTTTAAGGAGTTTTGTAAGCTTCGGGTCGAAATTTAGAGGTCCAGGGGTAAAATGGTAATTTTTGGTTTCAAGGGGCAAAATGGTCATTTTGCACCCGAGCCGAGATTTTAGTCCTGCAGTGCCCTAAGCACAATTTTTCTTGTTTTTAAATGTTTATGTATCATGTACACGATTTTTACGATAATATGAAAAATACGTTGCATGCTTGGTTTCAAGGAAAATTTATGTATATGCATGATTTTATTAAGTGATGAATATGATAACATGTTTTGAATGATGAGAGTTGGTTGTAACTAACACGATGACATGATGACATGTAAGACCAAGGCTCAGTAGACAGCTAATGTTGTTGCTGATGTCCTTGCCGTCGGGTACCGCGGTTACACGTAGATCCATCCATCGACTGACATGATGATACGAAAGTCACGGCTAATGAACATAATTCAAATTAAAAAAACTGTAGGACCGAGTGCTTACCGCTTTACCAAAAGCTATAACTGGTGGTAATGGTGCAACTCAAATCTTTTAAATCGCACAGCAATTCAAGCACCACGGTTCGATCGCTCTACCAAGCAAGGACAATTATTGTACCCAACAATCTCCCTCCCAATAATATTATGATGTTATGTTGAGATACGTTTTGACACGTATGCTTTATTATGTTAACGTTTACGCTTTAAAGATCATGAACTATATTTTTATTACGGTACTTTTCATTGTTGCCTGTATGTATATGTACTTGGTATTAACGTTACAGGTGTGTTGAGTCATTAGACTCACAAGGTGTGGATGATGCAGGTGAGTTTGTTGATGAGGAAGCTGGAGGTGCCGAAGTCTGAGTAGGAGGTTCTGGCTGTTCGCACGAGAACCCGGGGACATTGTATTCTTCCGCAAGAATATGATTTTATGGGAACACGTTTAAAACAGCTTTTTAAGTGGTTGAGGATTTTATATTGTTGAGGGTTTTGACAGACTTTAATATGCTTGACATTTTATATTTTTTAAAAGATAAATTGTTTAGGTTGGTTGCTCTTTTCATAATTTTAACTGTAGTTATTTTAATTAGATGTGGGATGATTTCACAAAATGCATGTTTCGAATTTTATGGATTTATGTAGGCATTGTTTCGGCCATTGCATTTAAAAAAAATGTGTTCGGTAGAATTTTAAAATGAGCAGACGTTTCAAAATATCTTCTCCAACTTACACAAAATTATAAGGATCTTTTCATTTAGACACATCATATCACTTTGTTTTATATTTCTAGCCGTTAGGTTTGCAAAGAAAATACTTAACTCAGTCAAAATCTCCCACACATCGTTCGGCAACAACTCTCTGAACGCAACAGGTATTAAACGTTGCATAAATACATGACAATCATGACTTTTCATACCAAACATGCGCAACTTGTTCATGTCCACACAGCGAGACATTTTCGAAACATAACCATCTGAGAATCGATCATCCTTCAACCATCTAAATAAAAGTTTCTTGCTTGCTTGTCTTGTGTGTATCTTGCTTTAGGATATCTTCTCGTAATATCGTCAGGATGTAATTCTGGTCTTATTCCCATTTCAAAAAGATCCCCTTTTGATTTAGCGTTATCATATAATATTAGTCACTGTGTTAAGAACATTGTCGAAAAAAATTTTCTCAACATGCATGACATCCAAGTTGTGCCTTATCAAGTTGGTAGCCCAGTATGGAAGCTCCCAGAAAATATTTCGTCTTCTCCATCCACATTTGATCAAGTTATATAACTCTTTGTTTGTCGAATCATAATCAACCTCATACGAAGGCCTAAAACCAAAATCGTCCAACTCAGTAAGTAATTCATCACCTCTTTTAACAATAGGGGCAGAATGCAACACTCTTCTACCGCGGCCAAACATGTGCCTATTGCGACGTAGTGGGTGATCTTCAGATAGGAACTTCATGTGATTGTCGAACCACGAGTTCTTACCACTACAATGTAGAGTATACGCCTCTGAATCTGACATGCAGTGAGGATATGCTTGTTCTCCAGCTGTGCTCCACCTGATAACATTGCGTACCCTGAGAAATCGCTTATTGTCCACATCAACGCAACTTTAAGATGGAAATTTTTCTTCTTGTAAATGTAGTATGTATCAACACCAGTAGACCAGAGTGATTGAAGTTCTGCAATAAGAGGCTGGAGGAAAACATCAATTTTATCTTTTGGGTTAATCGGGCCAGATTCAATCACAGTAAGGAACATGTACTCTTCTTTCATACATATCCATGGTGGAAGGTTATATGGTGTAAGAATCACAGGCCACGATGAATATTGTTGACCACTTTGTCTAAAAGGTTGAAATTCATCAGTCGATAGTCCTTATCCGACATTTCGAATTTTTGATGCAAAAGATGGGTGTATGGTGTCAAAATGATGCCACGCTGGTGAATCGGATGGGTAGGTCATTGTTTAACCATCAAAATGGTGGTTCTGGTGCCACCGCATGTGAGTGGATGTAGCAGTTGAAGCATATAACCTTTGTAGCCGAGAAGTTATTGGAAAGTAATACATCTTCTTGTACGGAATTTGCTTCTTTGCATTATGAGATCTACGCCTACTAGGTTTATATCGCGGATGTTCACATATCTTACACTCATTCAAAGCATCGTCTACAACCCAATAAATCATGAAATTATTTTTACAAGCATCAATCTTCTCAATTGGGAGTCCAAGTTCTTTAATAAGTTTCTTTGTACCGTAAAAACTATCAGGAACGTTGTTATCTGCAGGACATAACTCTGACATTAATTGACACATGTCATTGTAATTCCTTTCAGACATATTATGTCATGCTTCATCTTTAATAATGAAATTTCTGCTCCTTAAAATTTCTACTGAAATATTTTTTTTAAAGCTATGATCGAAAATGCACACACTCATAAACATTTAAACAAGTTAATCAGGTGTTTTAAAATTAATCCAATCGCTGAATAAAAATAACTGCAGTTACACAAATTCTTAAAATGTAATCATTCTCCTAGTATTCTATTTTAAAAGAGAAACTCGAGCTTAATACCAAAAGTCTGACAACTCAAAAACGTAAAACAAGAGTCAAAGTCATTTAAAAATATTGCTTAAACCCATGTCTCATAATCTTATTATGCGGAAGAAATGCAAGGTCCTCGGGTTTTCACGTGCACCCCCAGCTCAGCTTACTCAGTCTTCAATGCCTCCAGTCTCCTCAACCGTAAGATCACCTACATCAATAACACCTAGTGAGTCTAAAGACCCCAAACACCTGCACCCTTATAACAAGTACATATACATATAAGGCAATAGTGAAAAGTACTGTAAGCAAAATAACTTTCATGATCTTCAAAAACATGAACATAAATGTAAACATATTCAGATCAAATCATGTCATATCATGTCATCACATATGTATTCTTTTCCTTAACTGAATTCAGATCATTAGTTGTGACTTTCGTATCAGCTCTAAGTTGATGGATCCATCTATGTATAACTGCGGTACCCGGCAGCGAGGACATCAGTGATAGTATTACCCTTCCACTATGCCTTGGCCTTACGTGTTCGTGTTCGTGTTTGTATTAGTCACAACCAACTCACCTCTTTCGAAAACATGTCATCATATTCATCACTTGTGAAATTCATGTATATACATACATTTCCTTAAAACCAAGCATGCAACGTGTTTCTAACATTAACATAAAAATCCATGTTCCATATCAATATGGACATTTTAAATATGCATTTTCAGTTATCAGGGCACTGCCAGGACTGCTATCTCGACCCGCTCAAACTTATCAAACTCCTTAAACACACTTCTAGTCATTTCCTGAAACGTATCTCGAACCCCTACATTAACCTCTATATTTTGTTTCAGGGCTTAGACCGGAGTCCCCTTTAACCCGAATTAACCCGAGACTTGATCAAATTTAACCATAGTTCAACGACTCCTAACCAAACCCCGTGTGACTCAACTTAAACCATTTATAACCACAGACATGTCGGTCTAAATTACTGGTCACCCCCAAAACGAGCAATATCCACAAAATCTTGAAAAATACATATACAGTACTAGCGCCTAGGCGCTGGGTAAGCGCCTAGGCGCCATGTACCAGCGTCGCGGCGCTACAAGTGCCGAAGCGCTAGTGCGGCAGCGCCGCGGCGCCAACCCTGCTGGATAAATCCCAAAATCGACTTTTGAAGCCAAACTTTATAGCACGCCCAACCAGCCCCGACCACGCTCGAACCAACCTCTCATAGGCCACAACCAACCCTTCCCGCACTGCCCTAGCCATGATCCTCAACCCACGCTCTCAAATACACGAGACTCAACCGGACATCTCAAAATCGAGCCCTATCCATGTCTAGCATCCTCGATTTGATCCTAGCCCAAAACCAGCTGTGCTCGAGCCACTCCAAGTCGTGTTTCAGACCCATTAGGTTCTACTCCCAGTCTCGAAATAGCCCTTGCACTGCTGCACCCCTTGAAACAATCGATCAAACCAAAAACCCTAACCCGAAACATGTATGTCTGATCGATCCTTACACAAATATGATCCCACTTAGATCTCAACCTCTAGACGCCAACAATCAGATGTAATTGAGTACCCTACCAGTCGTTCCAGGCAGTCCCTTCAACCAAAGCTAAAAACATGAGAAGCATGATAACAAGAATGTGTATTTTCCTGTAGAATTCACGTAAATCTGTTGCATAACACCATAACCACAATATATCATGCAAATACATTTCAAAACACATATTATGATGTGATCAATATGAAAAGAAGGAAATCGAACCATAATTAAAATTAATGTGAATAAGTAGGAGTGTAGGCCCAACATATATTAAAATAGGCTCATTAAGCCCAATTACACACTCGTAAAATATTTTGTTTAAATTTATTTTCAAAAATATTAACCGAACCCTCAAAAGTCCTCCATTTTGCTAAAAATCATCTACTGGCTAAAAATATGGTTCAACGTGTCAAAATACTGCTAAGGGACCATTTTCGAATTTTCATATCAATTGCATCATATAATAAGTAAGTAAAATAATCATTCAAGAAAATATTTTTTCTTAACTGTCTCTGGTCTCCGTTCCTCGTTCGAGCGTGAAATACTGCTAGAAGCCCTATAACATGCAATCTTAATGAACCATGTCATAAAAACACATATCTCCTTGCATGCATGTGGTTCACGTGGACCTTCAAATTTTCGGGTCGTTACAAATAACCTCACCAAAACAGACAACAAAGAGTGACCGTGTGGATTTCCATCTCATATCTCATTCTCGGCTAATTTGATCACCTCATACAATGATTTTATGTAGCTATTTGGACTTTCTGGAGCCTCTTCAACCTGGTTTGATGGTTGGTTTTCCTCATCGAAGATTTCATTTTCATTTTCCAAATTTACCTTGAAAATTAAATTTTCTTGGAAATTATTATCGAGACCAACAAAATCAAAAGGTGTGATCATTTTTGTTTCCCTAAGAACGTTCGAAACACGGTACGAAGAAGACGAAGCTTCAAGATTAATATTTGGATATGACGGACGAACATATTTCTCCCCATGAAAATACCAACAGTATAATCAGGTACAAATCCATATCGTCCTAAGTATATTTTAACTGTATCATTAGGTAAATAAATTTTGTTTTGACATTTCTTTCGATTGCACGGGCAACGCACATTGCCATTTAATAAGCACTTTGGATGACTCAAGGCAAATGCAACGAATGACTCTACACCGATACAATATGAAACGTCTACTGATTTCAAAATGCGGAAATATTTTTTTTAAAAAAAAGCTCACATTTTTGGAATAAGCATTTGAAAGTTTTGCATGCATGCGCTCTACTGAAAAATATAATATTTAAAAATAATCGTAAATATTTGACAGTAAAAATAGTGCAGTTTAAAATGGCCAAACTCATCCAAAAATATACGTAAACATAAACAAGTAAAAATCCTGAAATCATCAGCGTACCGAAACCAGCATATAAAAATGTTCATATCCTCTCAAATCTCATAAATCAAAATACGGAAAACATGTGGTCCTCTGGTCGTGTCACCTCACCAGGCCTGCCTACTCAGAGTTCGGCATTTTAAAACATGAAAAATTTGTGCTCAGGGCACTGCAAGGACTAAAATCTCACCCCGGGTGCAAAATGATTATTTTGCCCTTGGAAACCCAAAATGACCATTTTACCCCTGTACCTCTAAATTTTTACCCGAAGCTTACCAAACTCCTTAAAATATCCCAAAACATATTTAAAAGTATTTCTTTGACGTAAACTCGAGCACGGGTCTAAACTTAATCGGTTCGTTCTAAAACATGGACCGGAGTTCAGGTTTAACCCCGAATCGAACCGAAACTTAACCGAATTTTTCTCAAATTTTTTTCACACCTTATAAACATCAAAAAAGGACCTAA
Organism: Primulina huaijiensis; assembly: GCF_012295235.1. Classification (NCBI taxonomy): domain Eukaryota; kingdom Viridiplantae; phylum Streptophyta; class Magnoliopsida; order Lamiales; family Gesneriaceae; genus Primulina; species Primulina huaijiensis. The sequence goes on from NC_133311.1 coordinate 8,489,345, forward strand.
ACAATCACGACTAGGCCCCAAAACCCCTTAACCATGGCCTGTAAGCTGCTGGAAAATTTCCTAATCCACCTACTCAAACCCTATATGCAACACCTATCCAAGTTTTCTTCGCTATCCCAAAACCAAGCGGACCATTCATGCCTAGACCTTGTCAAAGCCACCCTAGGACCCTACTGGGCTCCCTTGCATCGAGCCTACAGCCCCATGCAAGCCCTCAACCATCGCATTCACCAAAACAAACAAGGAAGCACCCGCGGCCACCCTTCCATCCTACTCGAACGGTCGCACTTGGGGCTGGCTCCAGCACTTGTCGAACCCTTCCAGGCCTTGTCTCACACCCACCAGGGTCTGGTCCATGGATCGGATCGGTCCTTGCGTTGCTAGCCCGACCCTTGCACGCAATCTCCCCAAAACTTAGCCGCCTAGGACCCTAGCTCTCGGCCTTCACCATAAACCTGCACTCCACTGATTCCATCCTGTTGACAGCAACACCGTCGCCCATAAAACTTTCAGCAACACCCCACAGCAGCCCCTTTGCAACAACAATCAAGAAAATGTGAGCAACCAACAGAAAAGTGCAATATTTCTCATGCAACCCATCCATGAAACACACACATGCAGGTATCGAAAAATCTACATGCTTTTACACAAAATTTATACATAGTATCAGTGTGTATGATGCACAAGTGAAGAACATGCGTGCCTTGATGAATTTTACGCAAGAAGATCGAAGAAACGAGCGTTGGGGAAGCGCCGGAGGAATTTTCTTGAAAGAACAAGCTATGGCCGAAAGCTTCTAAGCCTTGCTGCTGAAACCCACGTGAAATGAGTTGTTGGAGAAGGGGTTGTCGGCTGATTATGCTTAGGGTTAGGTTTAGCTTAGCTTAGTGGTGATTAAATAGGACATTACATGCTAATGGGCCTTAAATATTATTTTAAAAGTTTAAAAAAGAGTTTTGAGCCCACTAAGCATAAAATAGGCCCAACAAATCCAAACACACTCCCGAAAAATATTTCGTTTTGGTAGGCTTTTGAAAATATTACCCGGACCCTCAAAACGTTCTTCGTTTCGATAAAATTCGCGTACCGATTGAAAATATACTACGGCGGGTAAAATACCCAACAAAGCTCATTTCTTGAAAAATACATTTAAAACACATTATAATAATTAATAAAAATTAATCATGTGATTAAAATAATTTCCCTGATAATTCTCTGGTCTACGTTCCTCGTTCGAGCGCGAAATGTAACTTAAAAATCCTAATGCATGAACTTTTAACATATCATGAAATAAATCCTATCTTGCAAGAATTATGCATAAAATTCATAAAAACAATTAAACACATAATTTAAATAAAACCCTTGATTTGATGCAGTCAGGTTACATGAATTAAATTCTTGAACCTTAAACAATACTCCTAGGTTAAGAACGCATTTTCCAACCTACGACACATCCAAGTTCTATCGTTGTAATCAATTTTAGCTTATAATAAATTGAGAATAGAATTGTTGATTTGGAACAAAATTTTATTGTTAGTGTTTTAAAAAAATTTTATATCATACATTATTTATTTTTTAAAAAAAATCGCTAATAATAATACACGTAAGATCATTAATTTATCTTGATACATCCAGTTTACAAAGTGCATTTATCTATATACAATATGTGGATCTAACGTACGATTAAATAATACATAAATAAAATAATCTAACATAGATTTATACAATTTCACATGCATCTTAACAATAAAATATGTAAATGACATGAAATATTTATACTGCGTCTACACATCTAATTAACACAAGTGCTAAAGAATTATACTACAAATACAAATACATATAATACATGTAAGATCAGTATATTTCGCAAACATATGAATATATATTATAATGAACATATATATATATATATATATATAACATGTTTGAAACGTGACTTCGAAAGATCAATCTTACGATCAGATTTGAAAAATTAAACAAAAAAACATGTTATAGTAGTAGTTAGAAATCAAGAGATTTAAGAAAAAAAAGACAAAGAAATCGGCCCTACCAGAGAGAAAAGACGAAAACCGCTGGAAAAATGAATGGAATAAGGAGTATATATATAGGCGATAAGCGATGGTTTTTGGAAAATCCTTCGCTGATTAGCGACGAATTTCGAAAAATCATCGTTGTTTTTCAAAAACTGTCGCTGATTTGAATTAACGATAAAATGAAATTCAAAAATTATGTCGCAATTGGAGAGGGAATTTTTGAAAAAAACCGTCGCTAATTTATTTTAGGCGACGGTTTTTCAAGACCGTCGCTAATTTAGCGAAGGCTTTTATAATTCTATCGCTATTTTTAGCTATGGTTTTATTAAAAACTGTCGCTAAATTGACCATGATTTTCAAAAACCGTCGTAAGTTGGCCATGGTTTTGTGAAAACCGTTGTTAAACCTCGTCCTTATAAAGCTAAGCCATCTTTGACGATTAATCAACAATTCGAAGTCCTCCCCGGCAGTGCCCTCAAAAAAAGAAACCAATTATATACTTTATGGAAATGATAAACCCTTTGGATTTTATTAACCAAATAGATACGACTTTGCAAAATGAAAAATATTAAAATGAAGAAATTCTCGATTGTTAAAAAAAACGTCACTAAATTAGCGACTGTTAAACTACCCGTCGTAATTTGACCACATTTTTGGAAAAATTCAAATTAATGACGGTTTTTAAAAAATCGTCGCTAAACCAAAAGTTTTTTGTAGTGTCATGTGTACCTGCCCTTTTTTACCTTTCTTAGTCTTTTTTATCCTCCCTTTTTCTTTTACATATATACTACTTTCTTCCTTTGTGTTTTTCCCCTCAACTACACAATATTATGGCGCTATTAAGAATGCCAAAAACTTAAGGGTAACGCAATATAAGTTATTCTATATCATAAAATGTTTCTCTAACTCCTTTAAAAAAAATGTTTTTCTAAGGTGTTAAACTTTAGTGTAAAAAAAAGTACCAAGTATACTAACATTAATTAAAAATAATAAAGTAACTCATATAGCATAATTTAAAAAAATATATCTAATAAAATATCAAAATGTGACAATTTTATAAAAAATGGTACAAGAACTGAAAATGTTGTAGATGATTTTTTTTTATTAAGTTCAACCCCTTTTTTTTTGGTTATATTCCTAATATATATAGAGGGTGAGAGAGCTCGAACAACTGACACGTGAATTCCCCGATTATACCAGTGGAGCTCAGGTCTCTTAAGTTCAACATTTCTTAATGCACCACAAAAGGTAAAACTGGTGTAACTTCAAAGTAAAGAGAGCAAAGGCTATGGTTCCATATTCTCATCTCACCATCTCTCATCATTTCACTTGACTCCTCCTTTTTCTTCATTCTCCACTCTCACATTTCTTGAAAATCCCAGGAAATTTTTTGGATCTCGGCTTCTAAATTTCATCAATCTTCATTATATTTTTAATCTTTGTACCTTTTAATTTCAAGATATGGAGAGAAATCATCATATTCTGCTCAAATTCTTGATGCTATTGTCGCTACTTGCATCAAGAAATGGATTCATGGTTATGGCGGAAGAGAATCTCGGTGGTCAATCATGGGTTGGATCCAAGTACCAGATCGAATGCACTATGTGCTCAGCCTGTGACAACCCTTGCAACACACCTTCGCCGCCGCCACCCTCTCCGCGGCCGGCCACAACTGTCAATTGCCCACCTCCACCATCTCCTCCTGTCTACTACTACAGCCCACCACCACCACAGCCAACTTATACATACTACTCACCTCCACCTCCTGGTGGCGGTGGCTACTACAGACCTCCGCCGACGCCACCGTACCCAACTGGGCCAGCGCCGCCGCCGCCGAACCCGATTGTGTCTTACTTTCCGTACTACTATTACATTAACCCTCCATTGCCTTCATTATCTCCACCATCCAAGAAAATCTCCTCATCTTTCTTGATCATCATCATGACTTCCCTTCTCTACATCTTTTTGTTAAAAAAAATCTAATATTTTTTTTTTGGTTACTTTCAATCTTAAATTTTTCTTGTAGACAGAAATTTGTAGAAAGCTAAAATAATGTGTATCAAGATTCACAGATCTTTGAGGAGAATGTCAAAGCAGGTGGCTCAGACAATCTTGCAGACTTCCCGAAATACCCTTGCCGATCATCAAGAAATGAAGGAGCGAGGAGGGCATTTTTGGGACGGACCGGAACTAGCTAGAAGCCATTCTTTTTCTGATTCAGTGCAGCGATCTGTAAATTCTTGAAACTTTGATTTTTTTTTTCCCTAAAAAAACATTTCTATGGCAATCTTTGTGTCAATTATTTAATTAGCAAATGATTAAAGTTATGTTTTAAGGATCCGTCAATTTTAATGATGTATTACAAATCTTTACATGTCTTTTTTCACCTTTCTTTATCAATCCATTGAATATTTGTTGTCCACAATTAATACATCTGATTAATAATTTTTATGCAAATGATAAACGGCTCTACGGATATTAATTAATAGCGGCTATTTATTTGGTGTGACTGTAATTATATTATTTTTATTTTTACTTTTACTTTTATGTCATTCCTATATTGAATCTTGCAATAGTAGTGCCATCATGTTGAGACATGGTGTTCTTATATCTAAGACGCAGCGTAAGTTTAAAAATTTTGTTATTGGACGTCGTGTGTTTAGAAACATTCATAGAGCGTTTAAAATTATATCTTTGCGTTCTTAATGCTGAACTCCAAACTATTCCGGTGTTTATGCGGATATAGCGCTTCTTGTAATTTCCTACGAATGGCTTGCCTCCTTTGATCGCCTAATTAAGTCCACGATCATATAATGTTTTCCTCGTTTGGTTTGCACTGGGAAATCCAAACGATTTATGCGTTGAGAATGTAGCCTCCGAATTTTCAATATCTGGAGACGGTGCAGCGACGGAGATGCGGCGATAGAAGTACCAAATGGCCGAAAATTTTCCTTCAAAGATGGAATAGTGGCCGAGAGGTTTTCAAGGGAGGAGAGAAATTTTTGTGAGTTTTTGTCTGAAAAAATTAGGTTAGTAATTATGAGTCCTAGTGGTGTATATATAGAGTGATACTGCTAATCTAATTAGAAGTTACTCTCCCACAAGGATTCTAATAATTTCATTATTTATTAACCTTTAATAATACATGATATAATAATATCATATACACATATTTTATATCATCATATAAAATATATACAAGTGTATGTATATTATATTAAATAACCATTATTTAATTTATAAACTAACTCCTTGTTTAATTTAATTCTAGAATCATCTAGAATATTTATGAGAATTTGTGCATGTTAGTAGTCATCACTACTAGCACAATCATTTAATTAGTAAATTCTCAGTTCACTAAATAAATGATTCCGAACTCATTATAACCACGATCGACGATCCGAGAGCTGCGATGTATCAAGGATACAAGTCTTGTTCATATAATGAAAATCGAAAATTTCGAAATTCAAAATTTTCATTTGCCAAATTTAGAACTTACCATATATGGAAGTTACCATATTTGGCAGCTGTTAGTTTTAGTGAACTCCTTCACAAAATTCACCAAAACAGGAGTTTCCACTCTCTTTCTTTATTTAGCAACTATGCTAACTGCCATTTCTTTCATCCCATGGAATCAGCTCATAAACTCCTTTATAAGCTTCCTGTTTGATCTCCATCAAACTATAGTTGCCAAATTCCAACTCATTGAAATTTGACTATCTCAACGAGAACACAGGATCCGATATTTGTGTGACCTTCAATGGTTCAAAGATACAGTTAGCTGTGGGTTCAAATCTCCATGTGATTCAAAATAACATTTATTCTTATTCGAGCTTACTCTAGTTAGCCTCATTCTTTTCATCAACAACTTGATCAAGAATGTCAGAACTCATTTCTGATTGCACCCATCGGATCATGGTAAGACCGTCTAGTAGCACCGCCCCATGATCCCCTAGGTATCACTGATAGTGCCTGCAAGAACTTTTAGTCATGGTTAGCGTACAGTACGGTCCCTTCAACATATATATCTCGATCGAATATGCAATCATTGGTATATCGAGAGTTGAATATGAATTCGATAACGATGCAATTTATCTTTGAGTACTAATAGTAGCATGACATGTGCAACTAGAAAAACACATTTCCCTAAAGCACATTTCTTGCTCTACTCAGATACTTCTTGCACTATTAACTCATCAGATCACATAGGATATCTTCACCCGTAAGCGAACGGTGAATCCCGACTACAATGTATTTGCTCTTACGTATTTCGAAACTACACTCAACCTCGCCACCTGATAACCTTCGATGGAGTCGGTAAACAGATCAAAATGAATGCTTGTAAATATAGCCCTTACATTGTCCCAGGTCTAAGGACTAATAGTGTAAAACCATAATTGCGGACTATTCCACTCGATAAGTGGGAACCACTTGGATAGTCCGAGGAAATGTTGTTCAGTGCATCATCATATGATCAAGGGAAACAGACGTCCGCTGAAACCTCGAAGCACATACCGGAGGGAGCAAATCTATTTTAAGGAAACTGTACACGCTACAGGCCTCGGTTTGATTTTTCTTTCCTTTGCACAATAATTATACTGTAAACAACACACTTGTTTCGGTTGCTGCTTTATCTTTACGAGTTCATTTCTACGCCACTATTATTAGCAATTTTCTAACACAAGATACAATGATATTTGAAATGTAATCTCATTTAAAATTCTACTGAATATTTTTTTTAACGCTAAGGCGGAAAATACACACGCGAAAAAAATATTTAAGTAAGTTGAACTAGTTTTCAAAAGGTCATCCAACCTCTGAATAAAAATAACTGTACTTAGTTAAATCTTAAAATGAAATCAACAACATAAACCAAGATTCAAAACATTTAACCATATTTCTTAAAATCATGTCTCGTAAACATAATATGCGGAAGAACGCAAGGTCCTCGGGTTATCCAGTGCACCTCCAGCTCAGCCTACTCAGTCTTCGACGCATCCAGTCTCCTTATCTATATGCTCACATATATTATTCACACCTAGTGAGTCTAAAGACTCAACACACCTGTAATGTTATAACAAATACATATACATAACATGCAACAATGAAAAATATTGTAATCAACATACATTTCATGATCTTAAAAGCATAACGTAAACATGTCATATAATAGCATAACGTGTCAAAATATGTCTCATCATATCATTATATACGTATTCATTTTCTTTAATCGAATTCAGTTCATTAGTTGTGATTTTCGTATCAGCTCTATCGTATCAGATCTATTCGATAGATCCATCTATGTATAACCATGGTACCAGGCGGTGGGGAGATCAGCGATACTATCACCCGTCAACTGAGCCTTGGCCTATCATATCATGTCAATGGAAATGCGATCTTCAGGCTCCCTCTGGGGTCTTCTCCCGTAAACGGGCTTCCCCTAGGGTCTTTTCCCTCACAATATCACCAATCATATCATCGTATAGACATATCGTCAGTCACAACCAACTCCCATCCTTCAAAAACATCATCATTTTCATCACTTATCAAAATCGTGCATATACGTAAATTTTCTTTAAAATCAAGCATGCAACGTATTTTCATAATTTCATAAAAATCATAAACATGATACATAACATTTAAAAACACGATAAATTTGTGCTCAGGACGCTGACATGACTAAAATCTCGGCTCGGGTGCAAAATGATCATTTTGCCTTTGGAAACCCAAAATGATCATTTTACCCCTGAACCTATAAATTTCGATCCAAAACTTACTAAACTCTTTAAAATATTCCAAAACATATTTGTAAGAATTTTTTAGACGTAAACTCGAGCTCGTTCAAAATTTAACCGATTCGTTTTAAAACTTGGACCGAAGTCTCGGTTTTAGCCCGAATCAACCCGAAACTTAACAAAAATTTTCTCAACTTAAAACGTGACTTAAACCAGATGACCAGCCTATAAACAACACATTCCAGACCACTTATGACCCACGAAAAAAGCCCAAAGATTGCTGGAAATATCCAGCGTATGCACGCAATTTTCACAACTTGAGCGATTTTACGATAAAAATCATATATCTCTCATTCTTATCAGAAAATTACGAATTTGCTATCGAATCGAAGATAACTCGGAGTGCTACAAATCAAATGTTGAACACATTTCAAGAAAACCAATCTATAAGCCGCATTCTTCAAAATAACTGAGGGTGACGGGTTTTGTGACACAGAAATTTCACAGCTTGTGCAGTTTTACGGTAAAAATCATATCTCTCTCGTTTCTTATCAAAAAATTACGAATTTACTATCAAATCGAAGATAACACAAAGTGATACAAATCATATGTTGAACACATTTTTAGAAAACCAACTCATAAGTCTCATAAGTCAAAATAACCGAGGATGACGGGTTTTGTGACAAACTTCAACAAAAAAAAAACCGATCGACCTCGACTTAACCCATCTAACCATCAACTCCAGCCTATTGACACCCTCTAACAATCATGTACATCCCTTAGAAACACAAAAACCGGCAGCCCCTTGCACATATACAAGAACATGTGAGTTTTTAACAAAAAGAATGCACATTCATGTCAATTCTTGCATAAAACCGAAGCTTCAACTAGCCGAAATAAATCCTCATGAATTCATATATATATCAGCAATAATATTGGCGTGAATGAAGAGAAAAAGAAGATACATGCGTGCCTTTTCGATTTTATGCGAGAAAACTTGAAGGAATACACGTCGGGGAGCCATCAGAGAAGCGGGGATGCTCTTTTCTTCAAGGAAAATGAAGGAATGAGGGCGGGAGTATTTTTCTTTTCCAAAACTGAAGGGAGCTTCTGAATGGAGGGGGAGGGGGGCTGTTATGTAGGAATTAGGTTTAGGGTTAGTTTGATATATTATTTAAATAAGTAATCAAATGATAATGGGTCCTAATTTGGATTTAAAAATGATTAAAAATAATTGGAGCTCATGAAGCTTAAAAGTAGGCTCATTAAGTCCAAACACAATCCCAAAAAATATTTCTTTTTTGGTAAGTTTTTAAAAATATTCCCCGAGCCCTCAAAAAGTCCACCGACTCGCTAAAATTAGCGTACCGATTAAAAATACGACCCGGCGAGTAAAAATACCAACCAAGGCCCATTTTCGAAAAATACCCTTAAAAACACTCCATATTAATTAATTTAAATTAATCATTCCATAAAAATTATTTTCTGAATATCCCCGGTTTCTGTTCCTCGATCGAGCGCGAAATGCAACTTAAAACTCTAATGCGTGAAACTTTAAATAATCAAGAAATTAAACGTATATATACATTCATGTTAAAACCATGAATTTAATGTATTAAAATAATTTAATTAAAATACACAATAAATTGATAACTTGCATGTGTGTGGTTTACGTGAACCTTCAAATTTTCGGGACGTTACCATCTATCCCCCTTAAATTGAACTTCGTCCCCGAAATTCGCTTATCCATTTTTTTTATTTCACACAAAATTTCTGTATGAACACCTATCTCATAAACTTAAAATTCAAAATTATCCAAGCCAAATAGTTTTAGATAATATAATTCTAACAAACATCTCAGCTACATCCCAAGTTTCTTAGTGACTTCCAAAAATTCCTCAAAACATGGTATCTAACTCACTTCTTACATGCATCTATCAAGTAACCTAACCATCAATCACACCCTACTTTCTAGAAAAATTAAATTCCCACAAAGTTATAGTCCTAACTGTTAAGATCATGACTAAAGCTTATGACACGTCAAACTTAAGTTCCCAAAAATTTGCTAACTCAATCTCTACTCGTTAACATAACTAACTGATCAATTTTACTTTAAATTGTTATCACTTTATATTCTTAGTTTGTCACAACATTATATTGCTAACGCTTAAATTTTCGAGCCCAGGGTTGATTGATCCTACAATGTCCCTCATTTCCATTTCTTATAACATTATAACTCAGATATTTCAAGATTCTAAATATCCCTTCGAGCCTAAATCATCGAAAATTCCTATCACTTAAACCATTCATTTATCACTTATTGCTAAACCAGTCCCCAAATTTCTTAACAAATTGCAAAATCAATTCCCAATTTTCTCGTAAATTAACCATTTAGTCCTTAATTACAAAACTTCCACAATTACCCATAAGTTCTTGGCATTCCCAATTCCATTCTATAGGTTCCTCGTAACACAAACTTCAATAATTTTAAGCTTATTAATCTCAAACTCAATTCCCGTAACCAAATCTTAAATTTCCTTCAATACTTAAAATCTCAAGTTATACATTATTATACTTCTAAAGATTTTCGTATTCTTCGAATCATTATTGCTTATATAAAATCCTCAAAATTAACCCAACTAGTAACCACGAACCATCAATATTTTCTTAGAAAACATACCTGCCCAAAAAGTATTCATAATTTTTAAGATTAACTTATGACCCATAAGTAGAACATCAGTAATACTAACCAAAAATTAATATAGTCAAATCATTTTCAACTTCTCAACACCCAATATTCGAGTTCTTAGACATGTCCAAATCCAAACGTAGCCAACATGCAATCCATTCTAGTATTTAAAACATTTAATCCTTAAATCGTGTAAACAACTAAACATGTACTATAAATCACTGTAAATCATATATTATGTAAACATGCAGGTGATAACAATTAAAACTTTCAAAACATTTAAAACATGTGAACTTACAGACTTGAGGCTTGAAGACTGAGCTGCAGAAGCTGGGGGTGGCACAACTTATACAGGACCCTTGCTCTGACCAACTGAAACGTCTACTCATTTAAAATTCTATTCAACAATTTTTTTAACGCTAAGGCGGAAAATACACACGCTCAAAAATATATAAATAAGTTGAACAAGCTTTTAAAAGGTCATCCAACCTCTGAATAAAAATAACTGTACTTAGTTAAATCCTAAAATGAAGTCAACAACGTAAACCAAGATTCAAAACATTTAACCATATTTCTTAAAACCATGCCTCGTAAACATAATATGCGGAAGAACGCAAGGTCCACGGGTTATCTAGTGCACCCCTAGCTCAGCCTACTCAGTCTTCGACACCTCCAGTATCCTCATCGATATGCTCACCTGCATCATTCACACCTAGTGAGTCTAAAAACTCAACACACCTGTAACGTTATAATAAATACATATACATAACATGCAACAGTGAAAAATATTGTAATCAATATACATTTCATGATCTTAAAAGCATAACGTAAACATGTCATAGAATAGCATTACGTGCCAAAACATGTCTCATCATATCATCATATACGTACACATTTTCTTTAATCGAATTCAGTTCATTAGTTGTGACTTTCGTATCAGCTCTATTCGATGGATCCATCTACGTATAGCCACGGTACCGGGCGGCAGGGACATCAACGACACTCTCACCCGTCGACTGAGCCTTGGACTATCATATCATTGTATCATGTCAATGGAAATACGATCGTTGGACTCCCTCTAGGGCCTTCTCCCATAAACGGACTCCCTTTGGGTCTTTTTCTCTCACGATATCTCCAATCATATCATCATATACATATATCGTCAGTCACAACCAACTCACATTCTTCAAACACATCATCATTTTCATCACTTATCAAAATCGTGCATATACAAAAACTTTTTAAAAAATCAAGCATGCAACGTATTTTCATAATTTTATAAAAAAAAACATACACGTGATACAAAACATTTAAAGACATGATAAATTTGTGCTCAGGACGCTGCCAGGACTAAAATCTCGGCTCGGGGCCAAAATGATCATTTTGCCCCTGGAAACCCAAAAATGACCATTTTACCCATGGACCTGTAAATTTTGACTCAAAGCTTACTAAAATCCTTAAAACATTCCAAAACATATTTATAAGAATTTTTAAGACGAAAACTCGAGATCGTTTCAAAACTTAACCAATTCGTTTTAAAACATAGACCGAAGTCCCGGTGAAAGGATCGGTTAATAAGTGAAATGTGTTTAGAAGGGGGGTTGAATAAACACTCACAGATTATGTTCGTTTTTCGAAGGTTGAGTTCAGTTTAATGACAAACTGAAACTAAATATCTCGTAAGTCAATGACAATCAGTTTAACTGAGAAAACAGTTGCGGAAGTAAACTGAATGAAAGATAGAATAACTAAAACAAAAGGTAACTGAAGTAAAAAGCACGCGATTTGTTTCTGGATGTTCGGAGAATGGAATAACTCCTACGTCACCCCTTCTATCACGAAGATAGGATTTCTACTAAAAGACTTTGATCGAATACAATGTTTGTACCGACCCACTTCAGTTTGGTCTTATCAATGCCACAACTGAAACTCTTAGTTACAACAGGCTATTTCAGTTCGTGACTGATCTTAGCACAACTTAATAATATAGCAGAGATTACAGTGTGCTAACAAACTCAAATATGGTAGCCTTGAATGCTACAGATAAGACTTAGTAAGAGAATGAGCTTTTGATTTCAGCATAGTAACAACTTGAGTAAAATAGTGGTTCTTGTGTGTTTTCTTCAGATGCTCGGTTTGCCTATTTATAGACTTCTCTTCCAACGATAACTTGATATAATATTTGAATTTTATATCCGTTATTTACCACGTCGATATTCTTCTGACAATCGTACATTGTAGACTTTGAAATGCGGCGTTCCACTACAAGTTGCAGTCTGCTTGTACTGATGTCGGTTGAACATCCCTTTCATGTGATGACGTGTTAAGGCTGAGCGATCAGCTGATGAAAGTAGCTGATAAGCTTGCGCTGAGTGAATCAACTTATCAGTTTCCAACTGATCAGTCAGCTGTCTTCAAGAATCCAGTTAGGTTCAACTGATCAGTCAGTTAACTTCGAAAGTTCAGTTCAGCTGGATTCGGTTGCCTTGATACTTCTTGTGATACTTCAGTTGCTTAATACGAATATTTTATCAGTTGGTTCCGTAGATAAATTGTTTGTCAAACAGTCGAAATTAAGTTTCCAACAATTTCCTCCTTTTGGTGTTTGACAATACTAAGCAAATGATAACTGATCAGTTAAGCTTATAAACGTTGTTCAAATCGGTTGTAGATAAAATAATAACTTTCGTGTACAGATTCGTACAATGAAAGAAGGAAATAATCTGTATAAGTGATTCCATGTACAAGTAAATGAATGACTGTAGCTTAGGTCTCTATTCCCCTTTTTTGTCAAACGCCTCCATTCTGATAGATAATCTTTTAACATGAGTTGACAGAACTTTAATAGAAGTGGCTACGTCTGATACTGCATTCAACATAGTGGTTTGCATCAAGTCTATATTTCGGGAAACAGATGTCTCCACGAAGTCAATTCTCTTGCTGATTACATCTTGGGTGACAGAGAGACTTTCAGCTAAGCCTCTATTCTTACTAATCTCTTCTATAGCAAGGGCAAGAGAGGTCACGGTAGCATTAACAGCCTTCAGCTTTTCTGAGTTGAATACTTCTGCATGTTCCAATTTTAAAGTATGAGCGAGTTGAGTTCGCTGAATCTGGGAAACTTCAGAAAGTATTTTGTGTATATTATTCTGAATGTCTTGAATTTCTTCAAGAACTGCATCAAGATCTCCAGACGACTGAGGAGGTAATTGTCCAGAAGTTCCAGCTTCTTGTTTTTTAGAGACATGGTCAAAGACCACCAAGGTCCTGTCAGATACCACTGTCTCGGCCATGGTGTGTTCTGGAACAACTGAGTCAGTAACCTCTTCTTGCGCTGGAAGAGGAGAAGAAGGATCCTGAATTGCAACTGAGCTGTCCTGCTGTGGAGGTAAATCTGTAAGACCTTCAGTTGGAGGATCATTAACTGGTGCTTCTTCCTGAGTATCAGCTGATATTTGGGCTGGCTCGTCAGTTGGAATATTTTCAAAATTGAGCAACTGAGCCTCCACATTTTCAGCGATTTTTTTATCTGTGGATGGAGATGGCACATCGGTTTGATCATCCTACTGAACTGGCTCTTCAGTTAGGATAGGTGCCTCTACAAATGCTTGAGCAGTCGAGTGATCAACTGATTCAAAAATGAGCTCCTCTGGTTGAGATTCCTGTACTACTGACTGAATAATTTCATCAATATTTGCAGGTGTTAAGTCAGCTTCTGAGTACAATGGTGGATCAGCAACAGAGGTTTCAGGCACATCCTGAGCTTGCTCTTTATTTGGTGATGAGGGTCCTTCCTCTTCATCTGAAGACCCTCCATGAATAACTAATTCCTGATCTTGTTCCCAAAATCGTATCTGTACATGCAGGGAAGTAAGATCTGAATCAAACTGAGTAAGTACAGCTCGATCATTGTAGGCAGTTGGATTCGTCGGAATGTAGTTGGCTTTCAATTTTTCAACTAATTGAGCCAACTTCTTGGCTCTCATCAAATCAAAGAAATAGTCTTTTCTTCCCAAAGTCTGCACAATGGTAGCAGCTTTGACTATCCTTAAAACGATGGCTTCCAATCTGATAAACATTTTTAGCTGAGACTTCTTCTTCAATTGTTTGGCAAATGTGTGAGTTCTGTATGTGATCCAAGCCTCATAGGTTTTCAGTTGGGTTGCTGCATAAGCATTGACCTGTTCCCAAATTAGGTCAATGTGGGTCTGAATAGCATTTGTTGGCCTAGGCTCTTCAATCATCTTGCCCTTGCCTTTCTCATCAGAAAAAATATGTGGAATGTTTAGACCCGAGAGAGTCGTTTCCACCAGTTCTCGAATAGTGACCCCTTTGGGTCGAGCCTGAGCAAAAATTGTAGGGCGATTGACAGTTTGTAGATAAGATACTGCCCTGACAGACTCTCGTTCAGTTGAAGGAGGCAACTGACCTCTTGCTGAAACTTCAGCTGGGATGGCCTTAAGAGGAATAGCCTGAATAGGCTGTTGAGCGTCGGAGGATTTCAGCCTTTCAGTTGCTTCCAGCGAGACTAAATGCTTTGTTTTCTGAGTTCTAGGCTTTTTGGTGACTTTGGGAGATGGGGTTTTCTCTGTGTCTGAGTCACTGAAAATCAGCTTTCTTTTGGAGGACTTCAGTTGTGCTAGAGTTTTTGCCCTTTTTACAGACTTGGGAGCAGCCTGCTGTGCTCCAATCTCCTTTTTGATGTTGACTAATTGATCGGGAGATAGATCCAGTTTGGCTCTGGGAGGCAAAATATTTTTGGCATTGAAAACTTTGAATTTCGATGATCGTTCAGAATCATCAGCCACCAGCCCTTTGACTTTCAACAAATAGCTCAACTGGACAGCAAACTCTTTGGACTGTTTGGTAGATTGAAGCATGTTCTTCAGTATGTTGAAGGTGAGACGCCTCCAGTTGAGTCTCCGGCCTGCCATGATAATGGTAAGGGCCTGAAATTTTTCCAGTGTAAGATCAGCAAAGGATCCTGCCTTTGCCAATAACCCCTTGGCCACAATGTCAGCCAACAACTGAATCTCATGTTTGAGTTCCTTCTTTGGGTCGGAAACTTTGATTTTTCGTCCATCGGCGGAGAGTAGAGACTGCATATCTTTAATATCTGATGCTTTAACATCAGCAAGGTGTGCCAATCCATCAGACGGCAACAAAAATACCTCACCAAAGGAGTCCTCTGATATGGCCAATAACTGACCATTGACAGTAGATGAGATGCTCCCATCTTGATTGATAGATCCACTGGAGTAGAAATCGAAGAGCTCCTTTGGATAGATCTCCTGGGAAGATTGTCCCAAGAATGTTCGGAATACCTGCTGATTGAAGCTTCTGGAAAACATCCTTGACCTCGGATTCCTTAATTGAAAGTACTGAATCAAAATTGATTGCCATAGAATTCAACATATGCGCTGGGATCTGATTTGCCATGTGATCTGAACAGTTTTCTGCGAAAAAGAAGGCGTAAATTTGTTTTTACTCTGAAGAATTTGGATAAGCGTAAGAAAAAGAACTGAAATGGAGCGGGAATGAGTACTTTTGTACACGACTGTTCGTATTATTGGACACGTGTCAGTCCATGACAATTTTGCAGTAAAAAAACGTGTGTTAGTGTGGTAAAGACGTGTGTAGAAAGTATGTGGATTATATGAATTCACGATTCAACTTGTCATTTGCTGAAAGACAACATTAAATGCTTGATAGACAGTCACGTCACTTAATTTGGAATAAAAAATGGTTAATTGGTTAACGTATGTGAGAATATTAGTGAAATATCTGACTGAAGGATCAGTTGTAACACTGTGTCCTTTCAGCTGAAGATTGACTAACTTCTGTCTTCTCAGTTAACCTCTTAAAACCAATATTCCCCCTTAATAAATGCATATAAATATTAATCGAACTTAAGCAAGGTTAATTAATTAAAATCCTATGCTTGGAAGATTGATCGTGAGCTGCAGTGACTGAGCCCTTTCATCTTCCTTGACCCTGCGCTATAAATCGAAGTGGCTCAGTTAGTATAAAACACATCAGTTACGAATATTAAGCAGATAATATTGCAGGTGCAAGTAGCTCAAGACTTCCGGATATGGCTGAAGAGTTTATGACCGCAGCTCAGGAGAAACAAAAAGTCGATATAGAAGACGAAGTTTTTCAGAAAATTCTTCGTTTTTGGGAGAAGCTGCAGGGACTTCGGTTCCTCTATGAGTGTGGAGAGGCGAACACTCGTAGATTGTTGGCGAAGCTGAACAAGTATAGAGAACGTTTGCACGTCGCCGAGACGGTGAACCTCTTTGAGGATAGTTATCTCTACCAGCTGATGCTCTACAAGGAGAGGACTATTCTGGAGCGAATATTCGTTTCTGATAGTTTTCTGAAGACTGCAACCGGCGATGTATCCGATTGGATGAAAAAATGGAGAGCTTTTGTTGAGGAAGAATACTTTGATGTAATCCGCAACAATTTCTTTAAATGAAGATTTATTTTGTTTCAGTGTTGTCTTTTATTTTTCTGCAATGGTTATTCTCAAAAAAAATGACTAATTGAATCATAATAACAAACTGACAAGCTAACATCAGTAAAGAATAGCACAAATATATCAATAACTAAGATATAAGCAAGGATAACTAATTAAGATAAGTCTATTAAACCAAGTATGTTGCGAAAGTGAGAAAACTTAGTCTCGGGTAGTGGTTTGGTGAAGATATCCACTGCTTGCTGCTCAGTTGAGACGTATTCCAGCCTGATGTCCTTCTTCAGGGCATGATCTCTGATGAAGTGATGCCTGACATCGATGTGCTTGGTCCTTGAGTGAAGAACTAGATTATACGTGATAGCGATTGTGATTGTATTATCGCAAAATATAGGCGATTCCTTGGCGATAACTCCATAGTCTTTTAGTTGTTGCTGAATCAAGAGCAGTTGAGCGCAGCAACTTCCAGCAGCAAGATATTCTGCTTCAGTCGTGGAAGTAGCTATGGATGTTTGCTTCTTGCTGAACCAATATATCAATCTGTCTCCTAAAACTGACACGATCCACTTGTACTTTTTCGATCAAGCTTACATCCTGCATAATCTACATCTGAATATCCAATTAAATTGAAAGATGAGTCTTTAGAATACCACAGCCCAACATTTTGTGTGCCCTTAAGATATTTTAAAATCCTTTTGGCGGCTGAGAAATGTGATTGCTTAGGATTTGCTTGAAATCGAGCACACATGCATACAGAAAATACAATATCAGGACGACTAGCAGTTAGGTACAATAATGAACCTATTAAACCTCTGTATAATGTCGCCTCAACTGATATTCCCCCTTGATCATTGTCTAGTTTGACTGATGAACTCATGGGAGTGCTTGCTGCTGAGCATGATTCCATGCCAAATTTCTTAAGCAGTTCCTTCGTATATTTGGTCTGACTGATAAAGATACCAGTTTCCAGTTGCTTCACTTGCAGCCCAAGGAAAAATGTCAGTTCACCCATCATGCTCATTTCGAATTTGTCATGCATCAACTTAGCAAACTTCTCGCATAATTTGGAGTTAGTTGACCCAAATATAATATCATCAACGTAAATTTGAACATGTAGAATATGATCATTCTTAGAAAATTTGAACAAGGTCTTATCAACTGATCCTACTGAAAAATCATGATCAGTTAGAAATTTTGAAAGCGTTTTATACCAAGCTCTTGGAGCTTGTTTCACACCATATAAGGCTTTGTTCAAATGATAGACATGATCAGGAAAAGTATGATTGATGAAACCTGGAGGTTGCTCTACGTAGACTTCTTCATGCAGCTGACCATTTAAAAATGCGCTCTTCACATCCATCTGGTAGACTTTGAAGTTCTTGAATGATTCATAGGCAAGAAATATTCGGATGGCTTCCAGTCTTGCAACTGGGCCATATGTTTCATCATAGTCAATTCCTTCTTCCTGCCTATATCCTTGTGCTACCAGTCTCGCCTTGTTGCGCACAACTGAACCATCTTCGTTCAGTTTGTTCCTGTATACCCATTTTGTACCTATAACAATTTTTGAAAGTTAGTTCCAGACATTGTTATGGGTAAACTGATTCAGCTCCTCTTGCATTGCATTTATCCAGTTTGGATCAGCAAGAGCCTCATCAGTTTTCTTTGGTTCAAATTGTGATACAAAAGCTGAATGAACAAATAAATTAAGCATCTGATTTCTTGTTCTTACCGGATCAGATGGATTACCTATCACCAATTCTGGAGGGTGTGATTTCTTCCATCTGAGTTCAGTGGTTGTTGTATCCAAGTTGGTAACTGCTTCTGTATCAGTTGGAGCTCCATCAGTTGGCGGTTGAATATTCTCAATAGGCTCCTCCAACTGAACATCAGGAATAGCTTCCTGTTCAACTGGTTGTTCTAATACTTCTGGCTCTGGTGTTTGGAGGTTGTTGTGATTGATATGATTGTCTTCTTCATCTTCATCCTCCAAACTGATCTTTGTAAGTCTATCAATTAGCTCAACTGGATCAGTTGGCTTATCAGTTAGAGTGTTTTCCTCAAAAACAACATGGATAGATTCTTCAGCATTCAAAGAATTTTTATTGAAAACTCTATACGCTTTGCTAACTGAAGAATATCCAAGAAATATTTCCCCTAAAGATTTTGTATCAAAGGTTTTTAAATGATTTTTACCATTATCGAGAATAAAACATCTGCAGCCGAATATTTTAAATTAGGAGACCACACTTTTTCTTCCATGCCAGATCTCATATGGTGTTTTCATATGATTCTTATTAATCATCGATCTGTTCTGAGTATAGCACGCAGTGTTTACTGCCTCTGCCCAAAACCTTTTGAGAAATGTCTGAATCAGCAAGCATTGTTCTAGCAGCTTCTTTAAGCGTCCGGTTTCTCCTTTCAGCTACACCATTTTGCTGAGGAGTTCTAGCTACTAAGAGCTCATGCTTAATTCCAGCATTTTCTAAAAAATTTGAAAGAATTTGATTGATGAATTCAGTTCCTCGATCAGATCTGATTCTATCAATTCCAACTGATTTTTCATTTAATAATCTTTTGAAAAGCTTTATCAGTTGTGCAGTAGTTTGGTCTTTGGATTTGAGAAAAATAACCCAAGTAAATCTTGAAAAATCATCCACAATCACCAAGGTGTATTTCATTCCCCATAAGCTCATGATTGATATTAGACCAAAAAGATCCATATGTAACAGTTCTAAGCATTGGGAAGAAGATTTACGGCCCTTGTTTTTAAAAGAAGATTTTACTTGTTTACCAAACTGACATGCTGAACAAATTTTATCTTTGAAAAAGTCCATTTTGGGCAAACCAGTTACAAGATCGTGGTTACTCAGATATGCAATGAATTTAAAGTTCAGATGGTTCAATCTCTTATGCCACAACCAGTTTTTGGAAATTTTTGAAGCTAAGAAACATACTGGTGCATAAGGTTGATTATTCCAACTGACTTTGTAAGTGTTTCCACACCGTTTGCCAGTTAGAATAACCTCATCAGTTGAGTGTTTGACTGAACAAGAGTGTTTGTCAAACTGAACTGAGAATCCGTTATCGCATAACTGACTGATACTAATCAGATTATACTTGAGATTCTCAACTAATAAAACATCATTAATCGTAAAGTTACGATGGATAAGCTTACCCTTACCCACAGTTTTACCTTTGGAATTATCTCCAAAACTGATGTTTGGTCAAGTGTACTTGATCAGTTGAGATAATAGATCTGCATTTCTCGTCATGTGTCGTGAGCATCCACTATCCAAGTACCAGATTGATTCCTTAATTGTACATGTTACCTGCAATCACACACAAGATATAATCTTTGGTACCCTTTTCTATTTGGGTCCTAAACTGATTAGTCCTTTAGGAACCCAGGCTTGGATTATTCTGACTGACTGTCCAGTTGCTGTATTCCAGATGATCTTTCTCGATTTGTGTGTGTTTGGTATGTAGTGTGCAGATGATACAACATGTGATTTAGCTTTGTTCGATTGATTGTTTAGCCGATATCTTTTCTGAACCGGCTTGCTGTTATAGTAATTGGAGTAGCCATTTGAATATTTCCTGCTAAATCTTTTTGATGACTGACTGTGTGAGTTAGTTGAAACTTTTGGGCTATAACCAATACCATATCTTCTAGCCTTGTTCGTACTTTCAGTGGGCTGTTCAACCAGTTTACTTGGCTCAGCTTGATCTTGTACCATAACTGATTTGACAAAGTTAATGTATTTCCCTTTATCCATATTCAGTTTTGGTCGAGTATCATTGGGAATCATTTCATCTTGGGTGCTGAACCCTAAACCAGTTTTATCAGTAACTGATTTCTGTGAGTTCTGCATTTCAGTTAATGCAACAGATGATTTGTTCCACGCCTGTATGAGCTCAGTTTGCTTTGAATTTTCAAGCGTCAACTTTTGAATCATTAATTGATTCCTGCTCTTTTCAGCATTGAGCTCAGCAATCTCCCTTTTCAGACTCAACGCCTCAACTGATTCATCAGTTTTAGTTTTATTGTCTATGAGATCAGTTTGCTTTGCTCTAGCCTTTTCAAACGATAAGGCAAGCTTATGATACTCATTAACCATGTCATGAAGAGTTGAAATAAGTTCATCTCTAGTGAAATCAGTTGAGCTGAAGTCAAATACCTGTTGACTGCTTGACTCCTCTTCTGTATCACCAGCCATTAGACACTTCACTTCCTCTTCACCATCACTGGAACTCCATGAGGTTTCTGGTTCTGACTCCTCGCTGTCAGTTTTTGCCCATTTAGATTTGTTTTCTTCAGCTAGGAGTACCTCATGCTTCTTCCTGGAAAATTTCTTATCATCCTTGGATCTCTTTCTATGCTCATATGAATTCTTTCTTCTTTCAGTCGAGCCCTGACTGTCCTTCTTGGATTTTGGACAGTCAGCAACGAAGTGACCGGGTTTGCCACAGTTGTAGCAGCCATTTGATTCCTCTTTAGAATTATTTCTCTGATAATTCTTCTTGAAGTTCTCTTGATTTCTTCTCATGAATTTTCCGAATTTTTTAATAAACAATGACATAGCATCGTTGCTCAATTGATCAGCAGACTTCTCGACTGAACCAGTTGGTTCTGTTCTGACAGCAACTAATGCAGTTGTGACTGCTGGAGTGGAAGGCTCTCCTTCTCGAGTTCGAAGCTCAAACTCATAGGCTTTCAGATCAGCGAATAGATCATGAAGCTCAACTCTGTTCAGATCCTTGGATTCCCTCCTTGCCCTGGTCTTTACGTCCCACTCCTTGGGAAGACCTCTGATTACTTTTAATGCAACTTTTTTGTTGGTATATACATTTCCAAGTGCATTGAGTTCATTGATGATGCAGCTGACTCTTTCATCATACTCATGCATCGATTCTCCAGTTCTCATCTTGATGTTGTCAAACTTCTGCACAGCAACAGAAAGTTTATTCTCTTTGGTTTGTTCGTTTCCTTCACACAGCTGGATCAACTTTTCACAAATCTCTTTAGCTGTCTTACACATCTTGATCTTGCTGAAGGTTACTTTGTCCAGTGTCTTGTACAGTATATCCTTTGCCACATTATACAGATTTGCTTTTCTTTTGTCTTCTGTTGTCCATTCATCTCTGGGCTTTTCAATGCGGTGAGGTGCCCCTTCAGTAATAGCCACTGCTGTATTGGCTTTCAGAATCTTCATCGGTCCGTCAGTGATAACGTACCACATGTCATCATCCTGTGCAGCTAAGTGAGCCTGCATTCTTATTTTCCAATCATCGAAGTCCTCTCTGGAAAACATAGGGATCTTGTTGAAGGAAGACATAATGATCAGTTTGAGAGTGTAGATATTCTGAGACGAGATATAACTGTGCTCTGATACCACTTGAAAGGATCGGTTAATAAGTGAAATGTGTTTAGAAGGGGGGTTGAATAAACACTCACAGATTATGTTCGTTTTTCGAAGGTTGAGTTCAGTTTAATGACAAACTGAAACTAAATATCTCGTAAGTCAATGACAATCAGTTTAACTGAGAAAACAGTTGCGGAAGTAAACTGAATGAAAGATAGAATAACTAAAACAAAAGGTAACTGAAGTAAAAAGCAAGCGATTTGTTTCTAGATGTTCAGAGAATGGAATAACTCCTACGTCACCCCTTCTATCACGAAGATAGGATTTCTACTAAAAGACTTTGATCGAATACAATGTATGTACTGACCCACTTCAGTTTGGTCTTATCAATGCCACAACTGAAACTCTTAGTTACAACATGCTATTTCAGTTCGTGACTGATCTTAGCACAACTTAATAATATAGCAGAGATTACAGTGTGCTAACAAGCTCAAAGATGGTAGCCTTGAATGCTACAGATAAGACTTAGTAAGAGAATGAGCTTTTGATTTCAGCAGAGTAACAACTTGAGTAAAATAGTGGTTCTTGTGTTTTTTCTTCAACTGCTCTGTTTGCCTATTTATAGGCTTCTCTTCCAACGGTAACTTGATATAATATTTGAATTTTATATCCGTTGATTTGCCACGTCGATATTCTTCTGACAATCGTACTCTGTATACTCTGAAATGTGGCGTTCCACTACAAGTTGCAGTCTGCTTGTACTGATGTCGGTTGAACATCCCTTTCATTTGATGACGTGTTAAGGCTGAGCGATCAGCTGATGAAAGCAGCTGATAAGCTTGCGCTGAGTGAATCAACTAATCAGTTTTCAACTGATCAGTCATCTGTCTTCAGGAATCCAGTTAGGTTCAACTGATCAGTTTCTAACTGATAAGTCAGTTAACTTCGAAAGTTCAGTTCAGCTGGATTCGGTTGCCTTGATACTTCTCGTGATACTTCAGTTGCTTAATACGAATATTTTATCAGTTGGTTCCGTAGATAAATTGTTTGTCAAACAGCCGAAATTAAGTTTCCAACACCCGGTTTTAGCCAGAATCAACCCCGAAACTTAACCAAAATTTTCCCAACTTAAACCTAGATGACCAGCCTATAGACAACCCATTCCAGACCACTTATGACCCACGAAACAAGCCCAAAAGTTGCTTGAAATATCCAGCGTATGCACACAATTTTCACAGCTTGAGCGATTTTACTATAATAACCATATCTCTCTGATTTCTTATCAAAAAATTACGAATTTGCTATCGAATCGAAGAAAACACACAGTGCTACAAATCATATGTTGAACACATTTCTAGAAAACCAACATATAAGTCACAGAATTCAAACTAACCAAGTGTGACGGGTTTTGTGACAATGAAATTTCACAGCTTGCGTGGATTTACGGTAAAAATCATATTTCCCTCGTTTCTTATCAAAAAATTACAAATTTACTATCGAATTGAAGATAACATAGAGTACTACAAATTATATTTTGAACACATTTCCAGAAAACTAATTTATAAGTCGCAGAATTCAAAATAACTAAGGGTGACGGTTTTGTGACACAGAAATTTCACAGTTTGCTTGGCTTTACGGTAAAAATCATATCTCCATTGTTTCTTATCAAAAAATTACAAATTTGCTATCAAATCGAACATAAAACAGATTTCTACAAATCATATGTTGAACACATTTCCAGAAAACAAACATATAAGTCGCAAAATTCAAAATAACAGAGGGTGATGGGTTTTGCGACAAACTAAATTTCACAGCTTGCGTGGTTTTACGGTAAAAATCATATCTCCCTCGTTTCTTATCAAAAAATTACGAATTTACTATCGAATTGAAGATAACACAGAGTGATACAAATCATATGTTGAACACATTTCTAGAAAACCAACCTACAAGTCGCAGAATTCAAATTAATCGAGGGTAACGGGTTTTGTGACAAACTTCAACCAAAAAAAAACCGATCGACCCTCGACTTAACCCATCTAACCATCAACTCCAGCCTATTGACACCCTCTAACCATCGTGTACATCCCTTAGAAACACAAAAACCGGCAGCCCCTTGCACATATACAAGAACATGTGAGTTTTTAACGAAAAGAATGCACATTCATGTTAATTCTTGCATAAAACCGAAGATTCAACTAGACGAAATAAATCCTTATGCATTCATATATATATCAGCAATAATATTGGCATGAATGAAGAGAAAACGAAAATACATGCGTGTCTTTGCGATTTTATGAGAGAAAACCTGAAGGAATGCGCGTCGGGGAATCGCCGAAAAAGCGGGGATGCTCTTTTCTGGAAGGAAAATGGAGGAATGAGGGCTGCTGTAATTTTCTTTTCCAAAACCGAAGGGGAGCTTCTGAATGGAGGGGGAGGGGTGGCTGTTATGTAGGAATTAGGTTTAGGGTTAGTTTAATACATTATTTAAATAAGTATTCAAGTGATAAGGGCCCTAATTTGGATTTAAAAAGGATTAAAATGAATAAGAGCCCATTAAGCTTAAAAGTAGGCCCATTAAGTATAAACACAATCATAAAAAATATCTCGTTTTGGTAAGTTTTTAAAGTTATTGCCTGAGTCTCAAAAAGTCCCCCGACTCGCAAAAATTCGTGTATCGATTAAAAATATGACCCGACGAGTAAAAGTACCCACTAAAGCCTATTTTCGAAAAACACCCTTAAAAACACTCCATATTAATTAATAAAAATTAATCATTCCGTAAAAATTATTTTCTGAATATCCCCGGTCACTGTTCCTCAATCGAGCGCAAAATGCAACTTAAAACTCTAATGCGTGAAACTTTAAATAATCAAGGAATTAAACATATATATATTAATGTTAAAACCATGCATTTAATGTATTAAAATAATTTAATTAAAATACAAAATAAATTGATAACTTGCATGTGTGTGGTTTACCAGTACTTTCAAATTTTCGGGACGTTGCAATATTACTCTTTTATCCCCCAAAAAATTACTTATAAAGTTATTATTACCCTTTTGCAAAGGGATGATGCAAAAATAATTATGTACATTATTTCTTAGGAATGGATCCCCCGTGGACATCGCCACAATATTTTTTAAAAGCATTTTTTTTCATTTTTTAATCATTTTGTTTTCATTTATCTTTTACTCCCTCTCAAAATTTCCATTTTAAAATTTTTTTAATCTTTTTTATATATATTAGAATTCTTTATTTTTTTCCATTTTTGGACCTTTTTTCACTCTTTTTTTTAGCATTTTGTTTCCCTCATTGGTTTTGAGAGTAAAACATATTTTATGTTTTAACTTTAGTCATTTTTAAACGTTCGATTCATTTATTTTCTCTTTTTTTATTCCATTAATTTTTTAAAAAAATATATATATAACAAGGAAGGAGAAGACTTGAATATAAAAATCATTAACATGTCTAACTCTTTCTTTTTTTTTTTGACTACTAATTTATTTATTTTGGTAGTACAACATATAATTATTTATTTTTGTTTCCATATTGAAATATTTAATACGTGGTACATTATAATATAGAAATATAAATTATGACAAGAAAAAATGATACAAGAAAAATTGACAAGATAAAAAAAAGTAAAAACTATTTTTAAAAAAATTAGAATGTATACAAAAAATGAGTGATATAATCTGGTTTATGCTTGACAAATAACGAGTAATCATGCTGAGATTGACGAAAGTCTGCCTCAAACATAACTACAGCAAACTTAGTGCTCCATTGTCAGGAGGCTCGTCGTAATCCATACAAAGACTTCCTCAACTTGCATACCTTAAGCTTTCCTTGTATCTTATAGCCTTCTGGAAGATCATATGTATATCTGTTAGAGTAGATGCCCTGTAAGCCAACTGTTGGCTGGGAAATTTATTGATTCAATTGTAATAAACAATCTTTATTTTAATATAATTTACCTTTTAATGGTTTCGTTATACATTATCAATATCCTCATGCAAGCAGCATAGATAAAGTCCTTGATTATGCTTTAATACAAATGAATCGTAATTCGATGTTGAAACTCATTTGTAAACACTGCATATTCTAAATCCGTTCCTAGTCGATTCAACCGCCTAAAATAGGGATAAAGGTCGCTTGATCTCGAGACTAGCATCTGTGATGTTGTGTACTGCGTTTCTTGTAAGGGCATAGAGATGTCCAAACATGCAGATTGGTACTCATATGATGATTATACCGAACAACCCTCTCTAGGACTTTCCAAGTGGTTATCATTCAACGAGAGGATAAGTCCGTGGTTATGATTGTACACCATTAATCCTTACGACCCGGGACAACACTGAGGCTCTATATGCTAGGGCTGCGCTTCGACTCGTTTACCGGCTCCAGGAGAGTCGTCAGGTGGCGAGGTTGGGTATAGTTGCGACACATATAGGATCCAGTGCATTGTAGTCGGGGATTCACCGCTCACCTACGGGTGTGGATATCCTATGTGATCTGATGTAATAATAGTGCATGGAATCTCTGGCCAGAGTATGAGATGTACGTCAGAGAAAGAGTTCTCCAATAGTACACGCGATGCCACGATTAAAGTTATCACATAGTTATCGAATTAATATGCAATCCTCGATGAAGCAATGGTTTCAGATTCGATCGGGATATATGAGATGAAGGGACCGTATTATACGTTAATCATAATCGACTGGTTCTTGCAGGAACTATCAGTGATACCTAGGGGATGCTACTAGACGCTCTTATCAAGATCAGATGGGTGCAATCAGAAATGAGTTCTGACATTCTTGATCAAGGTGTTGATGAAAAGAATGGGGCTAACTGGGGTAAGACCGAATAAAGGATTATGTCCTGAATCACAAGGATTTGTGAACCCACGGCTAGCTGTATCCCTGAACCATTGAGGGTCACACAAGCACTGGATCATTTGTTCCCGTTGAGAGAATAAATTCAAGAAGTTGAATTTATATTATATATATAGTAAAATCAAGTAGTTGAATTTATGATAATTAAATTTTGAGAGAATAAATTCAAGGAATTGATTTATAAAATTTGTTAATTTAATTTATTAAACTCAAATGGGTTTATTAAATATTAAATTTTTAAGGTGATAAATTCAAGGAGTTGAATTTATAATTTAAAAATTAAATTCAAATGTTGAATTTATAATGTATTTAATTTATTAAGCTCAAAAGTTGAGTTTATTAAATGATAAATTAAATATATTGAGAAGTGTGGTTAATGGGCTTGTAGGAGTACAGGTCCAACATATTAAATAATTAAAGTTATTAATGGACTTTGATTAATTGATTAAACTAGTTGGACTAGCCCAATTAATTAATCAAGCACATTAATGTTAATTATAAAATATAAGGTCATGGCTTAATTATAAATAGGAGTAATGAAGCCATAACCCTAGCCACCAAGACACCAAATTTTCGAAAAAACCTCTCCTCTCCTTTCAAAAGAATTTCGGCCACCTTGAAGGAATTTTAGGGTTTAAGCCGTTTCTCGATATTTGATCTCCAACGCAAAACTTCTTCCAATTTTCTAGTGCAAATTGGAAGAGAAATAAATCATCTAGTCGTGGACCTGATTAGAAGAATTAACAAAAGAGCTTTTGAAGAAAGTTCATATGGATTCATCAAGAGCTAATCCGTTTATATCGGATTAGTTGGAGCCAAGTGACTTGTTCACCAAAGGTATAAATTCTGACGCCATATGAATGTTTTGATTTTGAGAACAATACGAACGCCCAAATCAAATATATTTTGATTGTCAAAATAAACAAAAAATTTTAAAACTTCCGCTGCGTTTGGGCGCGTAGAAAACCGAGATCCAACAATATCTTCATCCCCTTGTAAGAAAGCATTAGTAACATCCATCTGTAGCAGTGGCCAACGATTGACAGCTGTTACTTTCAAGAGACATCTAATAGTCACAATTTTTGCAGTTGGGGAAAATGTATAATGAAAATCAATCTCTGGCTGCTGCGTAAAACTCTCAGCTATAAGTCTCGCCTTAAATCAATCCACTATCCCATCATATTTAAGTTTGATTTTGTAAACCCATCTATATCCAATAGGCTTGATGCTAATGGTAAATCAACCACAACCCAAGTTTGATGTCATAAACCCATCTACATCCAATAGGCTCTGATATCATATTGAAGTTGTGAGTGGAATGATCGAAGTATTCATTTTATTGAATATTATTTATAAGCTTATTTCTAAATGGATAGAAGACTAAGAAACGCTCAAACTACAAATTCGTTTTCTAACATGTTTAATATTCTATTATGCTCAACATATTCAAGCTTTACATGTTATTTCTATTCAAATATCTTAAAAGCTTATTAGCCCCATTATAAATTATATCCATTGTGTTCAAACAAAGTGCTCAAAACACAGCAAGAAAAATCTAAAATTATAATGCTATTTGATATACTCTAAAACATCAAATTCTGGAAATCTCGAATTACCATGTTTCTTCACAAAATTGACGTAAATCTCGGTATCTATATAAAAATATTGGACTTGAGACCAAGAATCACTCGCCCAAAGACAAATTAAGCTGTTCTGACGATCGACTCATTCGGAGGGATAATTTGAAATTGGAGAGTTTTGCACCTCGATCGATAAGCTTCATAGATCATTGTTGTAAAGAAAGTAAGCATATTTTAAAAAAAATATTAAATTGCATCCAATAGTAAACTACTTCACCTCCGGAGCATTGAATGAATTCTGATCAGTACTATTTGTGACCTGTCAAATTCACTTTCATGTTTAAGTCTGCGTATATAATTTCTTTCGCAAATAAAAAGTTTTTACAATTGTTAAATATACGATTTACGAATGAGAAACATCGAAATTGATGGGAGAGGAAAAGGGAACGTGGGCATTAGCTGGATGGCATTTTTAGGTGAGAGGTGTGGTCTCCTATGCCTATTTTTAAATACAGGGACAAAAACAAGCACATTTTTTGCTGTTTTTTTGGGACTTTTTTAAAGGATATTTTCTCAATTTTAGATGGTTTATTTATTTATTTATTTTTTGGGAATTTGTATAATAATATTTGTTATAAACTTAATTTAAACATTAAGGACATTGAAAAATTGACTCACAATAATTTTGTAGTATATATATACATATATATATATATATATGCATAATTAATTGTAATTTATAAAGTAATATCATCTAATAATATGTTATAAAATTACTTCCTTTTCGTCATAATCTCATAGTTTTTTAAACAATATATTTTGTTATGAGTTCACCGATTCTATATTTGGATTGATGAATTTGAAACTCTAACCAACAGATCCATTGGATTGTTTGAATAAATCTTTTTGGCAATTTTAAATCTTAAATAATTATTTTTTTGAGTAATTGTGCAGAATCTCATATTCATCTCAACATATCTCAACATAAATTCATTTCAAATTCTCTCTTCAAATACTTCTTTATGTCTAACTCTTTTAATCCTAACGCAGCTTGAATGATTTATTACTAAATCAATTTTAAATATTAATAAGTATATAATGTATGGTAGTTAATTGGGCTAATTACACCAACCATCTTTGTGAAAATTCTAAAAAAACATTAAACTTCCTAAGAAATATTAATAATTTAATACATTCCTTGGTGATACCTCGGAAGAGCTCGAGTCATGGATAGCCCGAGACAGTAAATGGATAGCCTGAATCATGGTAAGTTTGCAGAAGGAGCTTGTAAGTAGCCGGTCAGGTGAGTGCTCGAGACGTCATTTACCCGGACAACCAGAGGCCCGAGCTCTTGGACGAATTCCCAGGTGATGGTTTTCTACCCGAGCTACCTTGAAAGTAGCACCGCACTCGAGTGCACAAATATGTGATACCTTATATTTGGTAATCATTACTGTCAGAATCACAGGGTTTTGACGTGTCTGAAAAGTTGTCAGAGACTAGGGTATGGCAATCATATTGCCTTAATTAGTAAGTGGGTACCGAAAACAAGGTGATCATGGATATTCTTCCTAAAAATATCAGGTTTTGTATAAAATTTACATGCATTCACTTACATATTGCCTACAACATTTACTAAAAAATTCTCTAAAACCCTTCGTTGACTTGAGAGTCGGAGTGGTCATATCGGAGAATCTTCTGACGCCCATTAACTTTCTTTCTCTTTTGAAAGTGCAGGTCCAGGTGTCCGGGCAACCATCTCCAGCTCATCGACCCGACCAGTGTAATCGCCCACTAAGCTCACACCCGATTCACCCGGTCTTCATCATTGGTGCCGTCTGTGGGAAATCTCGATATAAGACGTTGATCATGGTTTCCACAAGAAAATCCACAAGAAGGGATAATGCCGAGAAGGAGCCTTCTAACTCGGAAGTCCCTCACGAAGGTCAGCTTCGACCGACCTTTGTATTAAATCAAGAGCAACTCACTCAAATCATAGCAGCAGCCGTCCAGAAATCTGTAGTGGAAAAGTTACCCCCTGACGACAATGGGGCACAGTGTAAAAAGGGGAAGGAGACAAGGTCCCCCTCCAAGAAAAAATGAAGAGGTAGAAAGCTCGCCATAATACTTTAAGGCCCCCACTATGGCCGAGGAGCTAGAGGACTTAAGAAAGAAGGTTAAGAAGCTGGAAGGGCAAGCTGGATCTTCGTGTATTCCCCGAGCCCAGCCAAGAGGATGCCCTTTCTCTGCTCGCATTATTAATGAGCTTTTGCCTGCCCATTTCAATTAGGCGAACATCAGAGAGTACGATGCCAGTTCTGATCCAGAAGAACACTTGACTTGATTGGAATATGACCATGTTGCATTGTTATGCTGATGAGATTAAGTGTAAAATATTTTTAACCACGTTGGTAGATTCTGCCTAATGATGGTTCAAAAGATTGGAGTCCCGTAGTATACGGAGTTTTGAAGATTTCAAAAGGGTCTTTTTGCATCATTTCAGTAGCAGTAAGAGATACAAGAAGACTGCTTTCAGCTTGTTTGAAGTCTAGCAGGGACGAGATGAGTCACTACGGGGTTACATCCGCAAATTTAACAGGGCGGCACTAGAATTACCATCCTGTGCCCCCGAGACGAAAACCACTGCCTTCACACAGGGGTTGCAAGAAGGAGATTTCTTCAGGTCATTAGTGAAGAGATTACCCCAGGATTTTGAGGATTTTTTGTCCTGGGTGGAGAAATATATCAATATGGAGGAGGCGCAGAAACAAAAGAGTTGGATCTAGTAGAAGAAAAAAGGGAGAGGGCTGCTATTAGAATGAAATCTTATAGAGAGAGAGTTGTCAGATCCTATAATAAGAGAGTACGACCTCGGGAGTTTCAAGTTGGTGATCTGGTTTTAAAGAAAGACAATCCAGCTGGAGAAGTAAGTAAATTGGAAGCCAAGTGGGAAGGACCTTACAAAGTAATCAAAAAACTCAGTACAGGAGCATTGTATTTAGAATATAGTCATGGTAGATCTTTGAGAAGTCCCTGGAATGCTTTTCACTAGAAAAAAATATTATACTTGAAATGTACCTATTACTTGAAGTGATAATGAAGTTATTTTCTTCTCTAAAAGTGTGTGAAACGTTATATCTAAACCCGGAAGGTATGAGGCCCTATGATTTATTAAAACGCAGAAGGAATGAATCCCCGGCTATTCTATAAGTTCAGAGACCCGTACACTAGCTCGGGGCTCTGTACCCCGATCATTTACAAATTCCAGGGACCCGTACCCTGGCTCGAGGCTCCCTACACGATCATTTACAAAGTCCAGGGACCTGTACCCTGGCTCGAGGCTCCGTACCCCGGTCATTTACAAAGTCCAGGGACCAGTACCTTGGTTTGAGGTTCCATACCTGTCATTTATTGGCAGGAGTCCTCGATCACTTATTAAAAATCCTGGTTATTTTCCAACATTTAGAAAAATTTCTGAGATTTAACAAAGAACAGTGTACGAGTGAGAAGAGTCCGATTATTTTTAAAGCAGGATATTTTGCAAATCCAGGATATTCTCAGTCTATTTACGAAAAAGAAGACCGGTAAAGGAAAAAGATCTCATTAATAAAAAGAAGCCCGAAGGCAAAGATTACAATAAAGAAAACTGGAAGAAAGAAGGTTTACAATCCTACTCTAAAATTATTTGACTCGAGCCCAGCTGCTCCTCTCCTTCTATATCTTCGTTCCCCTTAGAGTCCTTGGGAAGGGACGTTATGGCTCGCTTAAAGTTGGGAAAGTCTTCCCTATCCTTCCAAAGAAGCCCGGCTTCTTCAAATTGCTCTTGGAATTTATCAAAGTCGGTCTGAAAGAAAGAATAAGCCCGATCCTCAACCGTTTTCTTGAATTCAAGAGATTGAAGCAAGGAACCTAACCATTGATCTTGAGAGGCAGTCTCAGCAACGGTTTCCCGGGACATTTGGTTCTCTATCTCCTCAGTCAAAGAATGACTCTTTGACTCTAAGGCAGAGATATGCCCTTGTAATGCTTCCTCCCGGGCGAGGCCAGCTTCAACATCATCCCGGGCCTTTGACAAATCTTTGTGAGCTGCTGATAATTGCTGATTGGCCGTATCCAAAGCAGCGTGGAGGCCGGTGACCATTTTTTCGTGGGCTGATCGAACCCAAGACAATTCTCCTGCAGTTGCTCATAAAGCTCTTGGGTGGCTCGGGCTCGACCACCTTCCTTTGTAGCCGCCACGGCTACTTCTTCAAAAGCCGAGACCAGCATTTGAACACCCTATTCAACAAGAGTTAATAAAAAAAAAGGAAGAGAAGAGCAAAGAACAGGAGTAAAACTTACACAAAGGATCCGGTTAGATCCCTCAAAGAGTTTGGGGGTTGCGAAAGAGCCCTTCAGATGTGCCTCCTAAGCGGGAAGAAGCATCTACTTAAGAAGCTTAAATCCAGTGGAGGAAGCTCCCTCAAAGAAAATATTGCTTCTGGCTCCTTGCAGGTCGGAGTGGAGGGGTTCGGTGAGAGGTTGGGTCATTGGAAGAGGAGTGGATTGGGCTGCTCAGGAAGTGCCCTGATCTCTTTGTTCATTCTCCTCGAGGAGGACCAATTCTGGGCTCGCCACAGCCTTTCTTTTCCTCTGGATGAGAGGAACGTGATCCGCTGAATCTTCCTGGGAGTCAGCCCGAGTCACTTCCCTCTCCTTTTGATTTTTGGCTCGGGTGGAGTTGTCTAGCCTGGCCACTTCCTCCTCGGCCGTAGCAAACGATTGAGTTTCGGCAAGAATGGGCTGGACCATTTTTTTTCCTGGCAGTAGCTTTTCGGGCTGCCAATTTCTTCTCCTTGGCCGCTTTCTCGGCTGCCCACCTTCTTGCAAAGACTTCCTGCATTTCTGAATTATCTGCACCAAAAGAGAAAAGAAGATAAGGACAAAAATAAAACAGACAGAAAAAATAGAAACAAGAAAGTACAAGGAAAGAAATTACCGGGTTGAGCGCTCGAGCCAGCCACTTCATCAATTACCCTGTCTATAGGGTCCTCAGACCGGGCACTCAACACGAAAGCTACTAGATTCTCTTCGGAAAACAGGGCAGAAAATAAAACTTTCACTGCCCCACCAGCTCTTGACTCCTAATATATGGCTCTTCAAACTTATAGCCTCGTGGGCGCTCGGATTGGGTAGGAAGACTAGGCAAGAAGCACGTTAAGCATTGGGGAGGAGACGGGAGAGTAATGAAGAAAAACTTACATTTCCATCCCTTTAGAGAGGAAGGGATGTCATCAAGGAATCAGCTCTTTAGTCGAGCATACAGGGAAAAAGCATTGTCGCCAAAACAGCAAACAAAAAAATAATGAAGAATAAGGGGGTTAATAAGAAGGTTGTGCATTTTGAAAAGGATATAGGCCGAGGCCATAATCTGGAAAGAGTTGGGATGAAATTAGTTTATCGGAACTCCTAGAAAGTGAGCTCCCTCAACATAAAAGAACAGTAGAGGAAATCGGAGACCATTACAAAGTTGATCTTTAAAAAAATTGAAGAAAACTTCTGGGGGCTAGTCAGCTCGATCGGAGGGACCTGGGAGCCGGATTTTTAAGGAAGAGGGGATAAATCCTAAAGCTCTAAGATCTTCCTCCTCCCCGGGGCGGAGAATGCTTCCCATGGTGGAAAACCAAGGGGCACTCAGGGCATCGGAGGAAAGGGAACTGGTAGCCCGGGCTTTACCTTTTTCTTTCTTGGACACCCAGGATGGACCATAAGGGGTGGGTATGGTTCTTTGAGTTTTTGGTTTTTTGGATAAACGAGTAAATGAGGATTTTTCTATAGAAGAAGAAGAAGCTGAGACTGTTGCTGTAGACTCGTACTCAGGCGAGCCACGCTGAAACGTCCACTACTCGTTTTATTAAAACGTGCTAGAAATTTTTTTTTTCTTTCCTTAATCTCCATAATTCGAAATATACATAAATATAAATACCTTAACAATAACTTGTACCATTTTAAAAATAAACAATCAACTGACATTTGAAAACCAAAGAAAAATAGTTCAAATCGTAAAATCGTCAAACGTTTAACCAAACCTAAAAACATTATTCGAAAGGTATAGCCCATACTATCAACCTCTCCAAAACCACTCATAAACATAATTAAAAGTCATAAAATATCTTTAACATAGCTTAAAATCATAAATCATAACTAGTGCGGAAAACTAACGTCTGTCCTCGGGTTATATGCACTTCAGTCCAGCAAAGTCAACCATCAAGACCTCCATTATCATTAACATCATAATCACCTGCATCAATCACACTTAGTGAGTCTAAAGACTCAACACACCATAATCTTGATAACAAGTACTACATATACAGATCACATACAACAGTGACAATACTTGTACTTAAAATATCATTTTCGTAAAGATGCATAAACTTAAAACAAAACCATTTTCATAATCATTTTCATAAAGATGCATAAACTTTAAACAAAAACATTTTCATAATGATACATCAACTTTAAACATAAACGTTTTCGTAAACATTTTCATTAACTTTTCATATCATAAACATATTCATATTCATCGTAATTGTATTCATATCCATATCCATATCAACATATTCATATTCATATTCGTTTTCGTATCAACATATTCATATTCATATTCATATCCATATTCATTTCTTGAATTCAGATCGATAATTGTGACTCGTATTCGTATTCGTATTGGGCGATGGATCCATCTACATGTAACCACAGTACTGGGCGACGAGGACATCAGCGACACTTTCACCCGTAAACTGAGCCTTGGCCTACGTATTAACATATCATCGTATTCGTATCAATGGAAATACGATCGTCGGGCTCTCATTGGGACCTTCGCCCTCACGATATCTCAAACATATCACGTATTAGTCACAATTACTTCACTTCCTTCAAATTTTTGTATTCTCGTCACTTTATAAAATTAAACATGCATATAATGTTTTTCTTTTAAACCAAGCATGCAACATGTCTTTTAACTTTATCGTTTCATATATAATCACATAAACATTTAAAATACATATTTTAACATATAAAAATCCATAAACATTTAAAATACATATTTTAACATATAAAAATTCATCAGCATTTAAAATAATCATATTAGCATATAAAACAGCGTTCAGGACACTGCCATGACGTTTACTGTAAAATTATTGTTTTACCCCTAGAGGTAAAATTTCACGTTTTTGACATTTTCTTAATTTCATTGACTCTCACATGTCCCAAAAAATTATTTATGCTTATAAGAATTTTCTCATATTTTTATTTAGCTTAAATCTAGAACTTTTAAATTAATCTTTAAATATAACGTATTAATGCGTTTTAATCCTGGATTAAACCAAACCTTAATATAAAATTCTCATATTTAAAACTTAGACTTTTAATAATTATTTGACCCTCGTGAATCATAACTCGACCCTCGTGAGCCATGTTTCGATTTTAAAACAAAGGAAAAAAAAACCTATTTTCGAACAATCGTGCTAACCTCGAGCCATCCTTAATTTTCATCGAGCCATGCTCGAACCACCTCGAGCCAACCCCTCTAGGAACCCTCTTGGACCCATATAGCCCTTAGGACCTGACCCTATCCCCAAAACCGAAGGCACTACATCAGATCAAGCCATGGCCGAGACTCCTCTCATGCTAGGACTCCACGTTTTTGCTGCTAGGGCCCCAACCACCGAGCCAACCCTTGAACCAGCCCCTCAAGCACCCTCCTAGGACCCTAGCCACTTGAAATAGCCTAGCCAAAGCCCTCTGGCTGAGCCCCTTAACCATCTGCGCGCTACTGCACACAAGAGCGCAGCATGTGCTGATGTGCGCGGGTGGAGTCCTAGCTTGCTAAGACTCCTCCCCAGCCTCTTGACTCGAGCCATAGTATGGATAGGTCTCCTCCCCTGACCCTAGCACGACCCTAGCCCAGCCCTGGTCCCATCCGTGCCAAGCCATGCTAGGCTTTACCCCATAACCGAACCTTGGTCTTTAAATCATACAACTTCGGTACCATCTTGTGCTATTCTTGTGTGCAGCCTTTACGTGAGTGTTCTAGGGCCCTATAACTTGTGTGAAACAATCTCCTTGCAATTCCTAATCATGGATGCCCCTTAGGTACATGTAATTCATGATTTTTGGATCAAAACTCATGCTTTAAAAATCACCCTTGATGCATAAACGAAAAATATAACAAAGTGCACTTTTTTCATGCAGTTCATAAATAAATACATAATATGGTGTGATGATGAGTAAAGGAAAGAGTATGGCGTGCTTTTGCGTTTTTAACGCACGATTATACGTTGATGAATCGAAGAACGATGACACGAAGACGATGGCTTGAATTTCCTTGAAGAAATTTTCGAAACTTTTCCTCCAAATCTTGGTGTGTGCCGTGTGTTGAAGGAATAAGGAGTTTGAATATTTTAGGGGAGTGGCGCGTGTGAAATTATGGGGTATGGGGTAGTGTTTTTGCACTTTAAATATAATAAAATCACTAATGGTAGCTTATGCTCATTAACAATGTTAATTAGGTCCAAAAAGCCCATTAGTGATTAATTAAAATATTTTGTTTAGTAAAATTTGTTGGTTTATTAGTCGGGTTGCCAAAACGTTCGTATTTTTGTTGAAAATCCAACACCGATAAAAATTATGTCATGGCTCAAACACCGATAAAAATTATGTCATGGCGTATAAAATCACCTCAAAACTCTTATTTTCAAAAATAAGAATAACCATCAACCATATTTTAAATTATTAAAAACAATTAACCAATAAAAAATTTTCTATTTTTCAGCCATCGGTCTCCGTTCCTCGATCGTAACTCGAATAACTTTTAAAAATATATTTTAATGCGACCATGTAGAAAAGTATATTTTAAACATGTCAATATGCAAAACATAATTAATTTATGCAATTAAAACAATTAATTGAAATACACAAGAAATTTAATAACTTGTATGCATGTGGTTCGCGTGCACTTTCAAATTTTCGGAAGTTACAATCTTCCCCCTTAAATTGAATTTCGTCCTCGAAATTCGCTTATATTTGATAATTAAAAGTTTAGACTTAGTTC
The DNA here is from genome assembly GCF_012295235.1 of Primulina huaijiensis. NCBI lineage: Eukaryota > Viridiplantae > Streptophyta > Magnoliopsida > Lamiales > Gesneriaceae > Primulina > Primulina huaijiensis. Next base: position 8,527,209 of record NC_133311.1, read on the forward strand.
TAATATCCCAAAAATCCACGCTTCCGCTGCGTTACTCTGATAAAACTTAAATTTTTGGATGTCATTACGTCTCCTTGATCCCAATTAAATTTACCTTCTAAATCCTTGTTTGCGAATCTCAACTTAAAACGACCCATGATGACTTAGTGTTATGTTACTATAACCTCGAATTTCAATTTTTTTTCTTACAATTCATAATATAAAAAGATGGATGATCATACTTATCGTATATTACTTTCCTTATTTTATACTCAAAACGTTCATCAACTTATCATATTTCAACATTAAAATCTCAAACGCATCCGCTAACGCTTAGATTTTCAAGCCTAATATCGATTCATCCTACAACACCCTTGATTAATATTCCTCATAACATTATAACCAAGATATCCCAAGTTCCAAATATTCTTAAAAGTCTAAATCATCAAAAATTCTTACCATTTAAACCATTCAATTCTCACTTATTGCTAAACTAGTCCCCAAGTTCCTTAACAATTGCAAAATTAATTCTTAATTTTCTCAAAAATTATCCAATTGATCCTTAATTTCGAAAATCCTACGATGAACCTATAAGTTCTTGGCATTCTTAATTCCCTTCTACGGGTTTCCCATAACATAAATACAAAAATTTTAAACTTATTTACCCAAAAATCAATTCTTATAATCAATTTTACCTTTCATCAAAACTTAAAACCCCAATTTATACATTTCCTTACTTCCAAATATCATCGTAGTCTTAGATTCATTATCCCTTATGTCAAATTCCCAAAATTATTTTCTTAGAAAAATCTACGTGTCCCAAAATCATTCATAATATTCACAATTAACTTATGACCCAAAAATTAGAACATCAATACTAAAACCCAAAAATCAACATAGTCCAATTCCATCACAAAGCCAACATGCGTTGAAATCATATAATTTTTTATTTCATATCGTATCACGTATAGAAACTATAAAGCATACAAACCATATAGTATCATAAAGCTCTTAAACATGTGACATAAACATATGATTCACGTGCTTATGCAGGTATCATCATATAAATCATGTAAAGCATTTAAACTTACAATTTGAGTCTTGACGACTGAGCTTCCCGGCACTGATGGTGGCACAACCCTTTATATAAACCATTGCTCTGATACCAACTGAAACGTCCACTATTCGTTTTCTTAAAACGTGCTAGAAATTTTTTTTCCTTTTCTTAATCTCCATAATTCGAAATATACATACATATAAATACCTTAACAATACCTTGCACCATTTTAAAAATAAGCAATCAACTAACATTTGAAAACCAAAGCAAAATAGTTCAAATCGTAAAATCGTCTAACGTTTTACCAAACCTAAAAACATTATTCGAAAGATATAGCTCATACTATCAACCACTCCAAAACCAATCGTAAACTATCAACCTCTCCAAAACCAATCGTAAACATAATTAAAATTCGTAAAATATCTTTAACATAACTTAAAATCATAAATCATAACTAGTGAGGAAAATTAACGTCAGTACTCGGGTTATGTGCACCTTCAGTCCAGCAAAGTCAACCATCAAGACCTCCATTATCATTAACATCATAATCACCTACATCAATCATACCTAGTGAGTCTAAAGACTCAACACATCATAATCTTAATAACAAGTGCTACATATACAGATCACATACAACAGTGACAATACATATACTTAAAATATCGTTTTCGTAAAGATGCATAAACTTAAAAAAAACCATTTTCATAAACACTTTAATAAAGATGCATAAACTTTAAACAAAAACATTTTCATAATAATGCATCAACTTTAAACATAAACGTTTTCGTAAACATTTTCATAAACTTTTCATATCAACATACACATATTCATATTCATTGTATTCGTATCCATATCCATATCCATATTCATATCAACATAATGATATTCATATTCGTTTTCGTATCAACATATTCATATCCATATTCTTTTCGTTGAATTCAGATCGATAATTGTGACTCGTATTCGTATTCGTATTGGGCGATGGATCCATCTACATGTAACCACAGTACTGGACGACGGGGACATCAGCGACATTCTTTCCCGTCAACTAAGCCTTGTCCTACGTATTAACATATCATCGTATTTGTATCAATGGAAATACGATCGTCGGGCTCCCACTGGGACCTTCGCCCTCACGATATCTCCAACATATCATCGTATTAGTCACAATTACTTCACTTCCTTCAACGTTTCGTATTCTCATCACTTTATAAAATTAAACAAGCATATAATGTTTTTATTTTATACCAAGCATGCAATATGTCTTTTAACGTTATCGTTTCATCATATAATCCCATAAACCTTTCAAATAAACATTTTAATATATAAAAATCCATAAACATTTAAAATACATATTTTAACATATAAAAATTTATAAATATTTAAAATTATCATATTAGCATATAAAACAGCATTCAAGACACTGCCAAGACGTTTACTAATTTTCAGGTGTAAAATTACTGTTTTACCCCTAGACGATAAATTTCACATTTTTGACATTTTCTTAAATTCATTGACTCTCACATGTCCCAAATAATTATTTAAGCTTACATGAATTTTCTTATATTTTTATTTTGCTTAAATCGAGGACTTTTAAATTAATCTTCAAATGTAACGTATTAATGCGTTTTAATCCCGAATTAAACCAAACATTAATATAAAATTCTCATATTTAAAACTTAGACTTTTAATATAAAATTCCCATCCTTAATTTTCATCGAGCCATGCTAGAACCACTTCGAGCCGACCCCATGACCAGCCCTTCTAGGAACCCTATTAGACCCATATAACCCTTAGGAACTGACCCTAGCCCCAAAACCGAAGGCACTACATCAGATCAAGCCATGGTCGAGACTCCTCTCATGCTAGGACTCCACGTTTTTGCTGCTAGGGCCCCAACCACTGAGCCAACCCTTGAACCAGCCTCTCAAGCACCCTCCTAGACCACTTGACCTAGTCCAGCCAAAGCCCTCTGGCCGTGCCCCTTAACCATCTCCGCATTGCTGCACACAAGAGCGCAGCATGTTCTGATGTGGCTAGAACTCCTCCCCTGACCCTAGCACGACCAAAACCGAACCTTGGTCTTTAAATCATGCAACTTTAGTACCAGCTTGTGCTATTCTTGTGTGTAGCCTTAACGTGAGTGTTCTTGGGCCCTATAACTTGTTTAAAACAATCTCTTTTCAATTCATAATCATGTCTGCCCGTTAGGTACACGTAATTCATGATTTTTGGATCAAAACTCATGCTTTAAAAATCACCCTTGATGCATAAACGAAAAGTATAACAAAGTGCACTTGTTTTTTATGCAATTCATACATAAATACATAATATGGTGTGATGATGGGTAAAGAAAAAAGTATGGCGTGCCTTTGCGTTTTTAACGCACATTGACAATTTGAATAACGATGGCACGAAGACGATGGCTTGAATTTCCTTAAAGAACTTTTCGAAACTTTTCCTCCAATTCTCGGTGTGTGCCGTGTGTTGGAGGAAGAAGGAGTTTGAAGATTTTAGGGGAGTGGGGCATGTGAAATTATGGGGTATGGGGTAGTGTTTTTGCACTTTAAATATAATAAAACCACTAATGGTAGCTTGGGGCCATTAACAATGTTAATTTGGCCCAAAAAGCGCATTAGTACTTAATTAAAATATTTTGTTTGATTAAATTTGTGAGTTTATTAGCCGGCTTGCCAAAATGTTCGTATTTTTGTTGAAAATCCAACACGGATAAAAATTACGTCCCGGCGTATAAAATCACCTCAAAACTCCTTATTTTCAAAAATAAGAAAAAGCATCAACCATATTTTAAATAATTAAAAACAATTAACCAATAAAAATATTTTCTATTTTTCAGCCCTCGGTCTCCGTTCCTCGATCGTAACTCGAATAACTTTTAAAAATACATTTTAATGCAGCCCTGTAGAAAATTATATTTTAAACATGTCAATATACACAACATAATTAATTTATGCAATTAAAACAATTAATTGAAATACAAAAAGAATTTAATAACTTGTATGCATGTGGTTCGCGTAGACCTTCAAATTTTCGGGGCATTACACACGCGCATTCGCTCCGAAGGTGGAAGAGGTAGAATTTGACATTTTGGGAAAAAGTGGGAGAAAGAAACTTACAATACGTGATGATTTGAAGAACAAGGAGTAGTCGGAGAGTGCTGATGTAGACTTGAAATCATTGGAGAGTAACGCCGGAAGTTAGGAGCCTTGTGCGAGGAGCTACGGGAGAAAAGTTCTGAATCACGAAGAAAGTGTGAAAAGTGGAAGATGGTTTGATTTATATGAATAAAATGTGCTTGATCTGCACCGTTTATCATTGGGCTAATGTGGGCAAGTTAACTTGTGGCTCGGTCTTTATTGACTCTAATGTAAAACATTCTTTATTTTAATGATAATTTACGATTTTATTTGATTATGGAATTATACTTTATTTGTATACCCATGCAAACTGCATATATAAAGTCCTTGAATATGCAATAGGTACCATAAGGTCTGCGTCGCAACGTAAGATCATGAAACTCATTAGGAAGTGTACCGTATATTCTAAACAGGATCTTAGTCGAATCAGCCTCCTAAAACAAGGATAAAGGTCACTCGAGCTCGAGACTAGCATCTGTGATGTAAACGCCATGTTTCATTGGCAAGGGCATGAAGATGTCCATTCACACAGATGGGTGATCATATGATGATGCACTGAACAAGCCTCCTTCGGATTGTCCAAGTGGTTCCCACTTATCGAGTGGAATAGTCCGCAGTTATTTTTGTACACCATTAGTCTTTTGACCCGGGACAATGTAGAGGCTATACATACTAGCATGCACTTTGATCTGTTTACCGTCTCTATTGAGGGTCATCAGGTGATAAGGTTGGGTGTAGTTTCGAAATACGTATGTGCAAATGCATTGTGGTCGGGGATTCACCGTTCGCATACGGGTGAAGATATTCTATGTGATCTGATGAGTTAATAATGCAAGGACTCTTTGGCCAGAGCAAGAAATGTGTTTTAAGGAAAGGTGTTTTCCTAGTTGCACATACCATGCCACTATTAGTACTCAAAGATAAATCGCATCATTATCGAATTCATATGCAACTCTCGATTAACAAATGATTGCAGATTCGATCGGGATATATGTATTGAAGGGACCGTACTGTACGCTAATCATGACTAAAGGTTCTTGCAGGCACGATCAGTGATACCTAGGGGATCATGGGGCGATACTACTAGACGCTCTTACCGTGATCCGATGGGTGCAATCAGAAATGAGTTCTGACATTCTTGAGCAAGAAGTTGATGAAAAGAATGGGGTTAACTAGGGTAAACCCGAATAAGAATAAATGTTATTCTGAATCACATGGAGATGTGAACCCACGGCTAGTTGTATCCCTGAATCATTGAGGGTCACACAAGTATCGGATTCTGTGTTCCCGTTGAGATAGTCAAATTTCAAAGAGTTGGAATTTGGCGACTATAGTTTGATGGAGATCAAACATGAAGCTTATAAAGGAGTTTATGAGATGATTCCATAGGATGTAAGTGATGGAAGTCAACATGATTGCTAAATAAGGAAAGAGAGTGGAACTGTCTATTTTGTGAAAGAGTTAACTAAAACTAGCAGCTGCCCAATATGGTAAATGAAAATTTTGATCTTCGAAATTTTCAATTTTCATTATATGAACAAGATTTGTATCTTTGGTACATCGGTGCTTTCGGATCGTCGATCGGGGTTATAATGAGTTCGGAATCATTTTTTTTGTAAATTTAGAATTTACTAATTAAATGATTGTGCTAGTAGTGGTGACTGCTAACATGCACAAATATTCATATATGTTTTAGAGGAGTCTAGAATTAAATTAACTAAGGAGTTAATTTATAAATTAAATAATGATTATTTAATTTAATTAATGTACATATATATTTTATATGGTGATATAAAATCTGTATATAGTATTATTATATCATGTATTATTAAAAGTTAATAAATACATTATATATTAATTATATGAGAGTTTTAATATAATGAAGTTATTAGAGTCCTTGTGGGAGAGAGATTCCTAATTAGATTAGGAGTCTCACTCTATAAATACACCATAAGAGGACATAATTAAATAGAGCATTTTTCCCATAAAAAAATTCACAAAAATTCCTTCCCAATGGCAAAGACAACTCACGGCCACCTCATGGAATTTGGAAGGAAAATTTGGTCAAAAGCAAATTAAATTTGCTTAATTATGGATTAAGAATCCCTAATATTTGATTAAGAATCAATTAAGATTCAAAACAAAAAATCTTCCCATTTTGAAAAACAAAATCTCGGCCAATATACCAAGGGTTGGGAAAATTTTGGCCAAGTGATTTTTCTTTCCACGTCATGCCGCCGACGCCACATCGTCACCGGATTTTAGAAATTCGGAGTGCGCAATCTCAACGCACAAATCGCTTGCGATTTCTAGTTCAATCCAAGCGAAGAACAAAGTTTTCGATCGTGGACCTGATTAGATGATTAAAGAAGAGAACCGTTCGTAGGGATTTACAAGAAGGACTATCTCCGTGTAAAAATCGGAATAGTTTGAAGTCCAAGCGTTAAGAACGCAATGTATAATTCTTAGAACACCCTATGAATGTTTTTAAAGACACGACGCCCAAGAACAAAATTTTTAAACTTATGCTGCGTCTTTGGTGCGAGAAAACGATGCATCAACATAATGGACAAATAAGATATTTCTTGGAAATTGTGCAGGGATATGAAATAACATGCTCATGATACAAAGCACTTTCTCGGAATTTGGAGCGTTTTTGGGCCGTTCAGATTCTAGGACACACGTCATCATGACATCAGCCCTACTGCTCGAGAATATGAAACGACAAAAATCTTCTAAACCCGGGAGGCATGAGGCCCCGATGCTTTTATAGCAAGAATTGATTATCTATCTGGTGAAGTCCAAGCCTTACCAATCGGGACAGCGAGTAAGACTCTAACCCGACTATTTAAGAAAAGAGTGGTGATAACCCCGGAAGAGCTCGGGTCATTGATGACCCGGGACAGTAAATGGATAGCCCGAATTATGGTAAGTTTGCAGAAGGAGCTTGTAAGTAGCCAGGCAGGTGAGTGCTCGAGACGTCATTTACCCGAGCAACCAGAGGCCCTAGCTCTTGGGTGAATTCCCGGGTGATGGTTTTCTACCCGGACTACCTCGAAAGCAGCACCGCACTCGAGTACACTAGTATATGATACCTTATATTTGGTAATCATTACTGTCAGAATCACAAGGATTTGGCATGTCAGAAAAGTTATCAGAGAGTATGGTATATGCAACCATCTTGCCTTAATTAGTAAGTGGGTACTGAAAATAAGGTGATCATGGATTTCCTTCATATAAATGTCAGGTTTTGAATAGCATTTACATTGATTAACCAGGTCTTCATCATTCCTATTTTTAAAAATCAAACAAATTGCTCCCTTATGTTATAAAACTCAGGGGCATTTACTTATCTGATAGAAGATTTTATGTCGTATTTTTAACAGGAGGTCTAACATATTGTTAATTTAACATAAAATGTTCTTTGTTTTTGTTTTTTTTTTCCATGTCGGCAATTAGCCCGTACTTAACTTAGGGGTCCAGTAAAAATGGAATTTCAAACGATTGTCTATCCAAAAGAAATGGATATTTAATATTTTTTTAAAACAGAAATGGATAATAAACTAGCAAAACAATAATAAAATAAAAAGGCATATATAATCCGGTTATCAAAATCTTCTACCCGTACTCCAATCTAAAATATTTAATTGATGTAATTAAAGTTAAAGTACATACAAGTTTCATAGGAATTCAACTGAGAAATAAATTTGAAATTCATTTCAGCTATCCATATAAAATTCGAAATGGCAAGAATTAAAAAAGAAAAATATCTAAACCAATTTAAAGTTAAATAGTGATTTTTTTTTAAAATTTTTGTAATTGTTAATTTAAAAACCCGAGCACTGAATTAAATTTATTTTTGAAGCAAGCATGAATTTAAAATTTTAATTATTCCGCTATAATAAATGAAGGAAGGAAGGCCCCTGGTTGTGTTCTTTAATAGGGAATAAATGTGGTTTTTCGCCATATTAACAAGGCAACCCAAAATTTGAATTACCTTGACCTAGAGGGAACCATTATAATTTCAAAATTTTCAATTTCTATCTATTTTTGGGAAAAATTAATTTTTTGTCTTATTTATTTGTCTTTTTGTTATTTCGATCTCTTTAATTATCAAATTTTAATTTTAGTCTTCTATCTTTATTTAGATAATATTAATTTTTTTTATATGATACGACACTAATGTGCCAACAATGAATGCAGATATGACGTTTAAATGTGTGATTTCACATCAACACTATCGTTGAAAAAATAAATAAAATTATAAAAAATATAAAAAAATACATTGTTAAAACTGATATTTGATATCATATAATACCAAAATCACAAAAATAAACATAAATGACCAATAAAACAGTTCTTTTTTTCAATGACGATAAAATCTGCAGCAATAGCCATTAGATACTTTGTCGCATAAACCCTCAGGTTGGTTAACACATAACTGTGTTAACCTGTAAACCATGTCAATCGGACAAACCTTGTACGACAAGATCAACCAAGAAAATACTAAACTGTTGATCAAACCATCACTTTACTTTACTATTTTACCAACTCACACAATATTTAGTGAATTTAAATTTCTTATCCAAATACTATGTAAGCAATATTGCTTATACAAACAATATTCTGTAAAAAATAATTCAAGTATAACCAACGACACTTTTTTGGAGGGAAGATTGAAGATTAAACGTTTGCCCTCTATTTTGTACCAATCATTTCGACAGATTAACGCCATAAGATAAAGATAAGATCCATTATCGAGAGGTGGCATATCTTATATCATACCAACATAAACATCTGTCATCTAAATTTTCTTGATATTTCTCATATATCATATGAAAACACCAAACTATATTTCTCCCAAAAATAAATAAAATTTTGGAATAAATTTTATTAATCTACGCCAAAAGTACACTTGGAATAGCCCATTTAGCCATATTTCCTTCTTAGTGTTGCCGCTCACAATTAATTTAAAGGTACAACTACTACCGCACTTGGTACAAACACTAAGCGTAAACAGAGCCACAAGATAAGGCCATCAAAAGGATAGCAGCTTGCTCTTCTTCCCCAAGTTTTCTCCTGTGATTGATGTTTGATCTAGGTCTCTGCCATGCCACATCCAACCCAAAAGCCCACAATTTCTTCCCAATCTTTCCGGTACTCTCTCCGCTGCTGCCGGTGCAACTGTTGCTGCTGCTGGTTTGATGGCTGAAAATTCTGGCATTTGCTGATTTCTTGGCTTTCTTTTCCTCTTTTGCGACACCCATTAGGGCCCTTATCTTTTTCCTGCTACGGATCCCACATGCATTGCACAACGACTGCAGGCAAAACGACAAAAACTTCGAGTGTAAACGTTAAATATTCAAAATAAAGGGACACCTATACACACAGGATTGTTGTATGTATATACCTTGGGACCAGCTGGACCGCCTCTCCAGAGGGGCGTTTTTGAGGTGCCGCAGTTAACACATGTCTTCACATTCGTGCTATCGGATGATAATCTATCAGGGGTCGGAGTTTGGCTACTCATCTCTTCGGATTCAGATCCCTGAGAAACAACGATCGAATGATTTTAGCTAACTTGATCAAATACAAAAAAGAACCCTCGAGCTAATGACGATCGCGATCACTTACTCTATCACTCAGATCCACCATTTCCAGGCTCGCGAACAAAGATCTGACAAAATCACAGGTGAAATACTCGATCAATAACTGAAAAAGGGTACCTAACAACTCCCGATCAAACCAACCAAAACAAAGATCACAGAACCACGTGAAATCGAAAGGAAACTAGAGACCCAACTCAATACTAGCTTGAAACGAAGCTAAACCCAGATCAACATAGGTCTAATAACACACAAACAACGAACACACCAGACCGCTGTCATATGATAAGGCTCTAGCGTAGTGAAAATACGAGGTAAACCAAGACATCAACTCCTCTAATCTCCCTATCTAAAGTACGCAAACAAAGGAAAAGCACTCGAAGTCGATGAAGAAGGCTTAAGGGAATAGTGGGAGTGAAGAGGAATCGGGATTGAAACCGAAACTCAGACAACACCCACAGAAGCAGAAGAATACGTAGTAGTATCGGAGAGTGAAATTGGGGGCGATTGTGAAAAGAGATATTGTCTAGGGACTTTATATATAACACCAGGGAAACCCTAAATCGGAGGAAAGTGAAAAGACTATAAAGGGCATGCGTTTCCAATCTTTTACGGCCCCGCAAAGACTTGGAAAACTGCGCCTTTGTTTAATTTCATTGGAATGGGGGTGTTTTGGGAATTCGGGATAAATATTTTAGTGTTTGCCGCCATAGCACAGGTTTTTCACTAGGGTTTTCCCACACGATTTCCCCTCCCTCGTGGCAAAATTTGGTAGTCAATCAAATATATGATGGGGTTTCTCTATTTGGTAAAAAAAAGTATGGGCCAAAGAAAAAGATAAAAATTTGTGTGAGACGGTTTTACGGGTCGTATTTGTAAGATGGATCTCTTATTTGAGTCATCCATGAAAAAGTATTACTTTTTATGTTAAGAGTATTACTTTTTATTGTGAATATGGGTAGGGTTGACCCGTCTCACAGATTAAAATCCGTGAGACGGTCTCACATGATACCCACTCAAAGAAAAAATAGATATGACAAAAACTTGTATGAGACGGTCTCACGGGTCGTATTTTGTGAGACCGATCTCTTATTTGGGTCATCTATTAAAAATATTACTTTTTATGTTAAGAGTATTACTTTTTATTGTAAATATCGGTAAGATTGACCCGTCTCACATATAAAGATTCGTGAGACCGTCTCACAAGAAACCTATTTAATAAATATTGGGTCTACTCTTTGAACGTGTTTTTGGGGAAAATATTGCCACTTCTGAGGTGTTTTACATTTACTGATCACAAAATTTTTGTACATAAAACGTACGTTTTTTTTTTTTTCCAATGAAATTGATTATGTAGAGGTAAGCGTCCGAGGTTTGTGCATAGAATTCAACGGTAAATGATAAACAAAGGTTAAACAAATGTTAAAAACCTCAAAAAGTTAGATTTCAAATTCATGTTCAAACAAAATATTATTTTGTTACATATTCCTTGTTATTATTAAGGTTATCATCATCCTCGTTTTACTAAGATACAATTTGTTTCGAATGATGATATTTAATATTATTTTATAATTTCATGTTTGAGCCAAAATTTTACAATTATTGGAGTTAAAATAACTATAAGATCTTTATATTTCAATTTATTGTTTTATCATTTATCATGTTATCTCACATGTTGAAAAATAACCTTAAATATCAATTTCTTGAATTCAAATAACTACAAGAAATTCAATGTACAACAACACTCAAAAGACAACGGTTTTATCAGAAACCGTTGTCTTTTTTCCTTTTAACAACGGTTTTCGTTAAAACAGTTGTCTTTCGTTAAAAACTGTTGTCTTTTATGGGTCAACGACAACGGTTTTAGCAAACCGTGGTCTATGGACGCGTTTTTTGGTTGCTAAAGACAACGATTTTAGCGTGTTTTTTTGGACATTCGACAACGATTTTCTAAAAATCGTTGTCGATTAGCGTGTTTTTTGGACAAACAACAATGAACTGTTTCCATATTTAGCGATGATTTTGCTAAATTTAGCGACGGTTTAAATGTAAACCCGTCGCTATTTTTAAATTAGCGACGATTAAATTTAGCGACAGATTTAGAAAAACCGTCGCTATATTTAACGACGGTTTCTAGCAAAACCGTCGCTATTTTTAAATTTGCGACGGTTTAATAATTAATCGTTGCTAATAGTGACGGTTTAACAAAAAACCGTCACAAATTGTCTATAAATATCAGTGTTTTCGGTTCATTTTCCTACACACTACTTCACAACACTTAAAATTTTTCTCTCTTACACGATTTTAGTTTCGATTTAGGATAAATTTTTTCGCTTTAATTTTTGATAAATTTTTAAGTGTTAATTAAGTTTTTGAATATTGTTTGCATAGTTAAGTTTTTTAGATTTGTTAAATTATTAAAAGTAATTTTTTTTTATTTACGGAAAAAATTAGCGACGGAAATGATGAAAAACCCGTCACTAATTAGCGACAGTTTTTTCATCATTTCAGTCACAAATTGTTTTTCATAAATCCGTCGCTAATATATTTGCGACGGTTTTACAAAAATCGTCGCAAATTGTAGCTACAAACCGTTGTCTTTCAGCGAACCTTTTAACCACATGGGCTTTAACAACGGTTTTTCAGGACATACAACAACGGTGAAAAAACGTTGAATGAATAATATTATCATCATCATTATTAGTAATGACATTAGATTGGGTCTAAACACACCTTGTTTGTGTTGTACTCTCAAACTCTAAACCAAAAATTGTAGGTTCGAAACTGGCTTTATTGAATGAATAATATTGTTGCTTTATACAAGTCTTATACAAAACATAAATATAGAACAAAATGGAAACGTTATTAGAATGATTCAAACCTAATCTACAGCCCTACAAAACAAGGCATTATTAATTGAAGCAACAACTGAAGTGTGACTCAGTCTAATTCCCTTAGTCACAAAGACACCAACATTCTTAACATATCCTCCTTTAAACTAACCTACAAACTGCAGTTCAGTCAATTTATCTCTGGTTCTAAACAAACACCAAGCAACTCCCTTAGTCTTGTTAACACCTCCAGCTTCAAGGTCTTAGTCATAATGTACTCATGCTAATCTTTTGAACCACGGTGCTCTAACTTAACAATTCCCTCTTTTGATAAATCATGAAGGAAATGGAAACTAGCATCAATTTGCTTACTCATACCATGCATAACAGGGTTCTTCGACAGCTTTATAATCGAACTGTTGTTATAAAAAATAACCGTGGACTTACTTTGTTCATGACCAAGGTTTTTGAGAATCCTTTGTATCCACACACTCTGACATGCACAAGAGGTTGTTGCTATGAACTTAGCTTCATTGGTAGAGAGAGTGACTACCGGTTGTTTCTTTGAGGACCATGCTACTGCACCTGAGCTAAGCAAGAACACGTACCCCGACATCCTTTTCTGATCCTCTACATCTCCTGCATAGTCGCTATCTGAGTAGGCCACCAATTTCTCTTCTTCACCTCTCTGGTAACATATTCCCAACTCAGTAGTACCCTTTAAGTCATGAAGAACCATGCTTACTGCTTGTTGATGCAATTCTGTTGGCCTCTCCATGACCTACTGATCAAACTCAACATATATGCTAAGTCAGGTAAGGTGGAAGTTAAATACATGATACTGCCCACCATTTGTTTATAAGCAATATCATCAACATTGATACCATCTTTATAGTTTCCAAGTTTAAACCCCGGTTCAACTTGATTTTTCACAGGATTGCAATGCTTCATGCCAAACCTATCGAGAACTTCGTTAGCATACTTCTTCTGGTTTATGAATATTCCTTACTGCCTTGCACCACTTCCACACCGAGAAATTTGCTCATCCTCCCAAGATCAGAATAATCAAACTTTTGTTTCATATAGTCTTTGAACCTTTTGATCATTGTTTCATCACTCCTTGTAAAACTCAAATCATCAATGTACACACTTACCACGAGAAGTTTCTCCCCGTCTTCCACCTTTGTGAACTGAGTATGTTCAGTAAGACACCTTTCAAAACACTTCTTGGTGAAGTATAAATCAATCTTGTTGTACCAAACTTGTGGAGTTTGTTTGAGTCCGTAAAGGGATTTCTTGAGTCTATATACCTTGTCTTCTTCTCCCTTTACTTCATAACTCCGAGGTTGCTCAATGAATAATGCCTCATTCAATTCTCTGTATAATAATGCACTCTTTACATCGAGCTTGTACACACTCCAACCTCTGTAAGCAACAAGTGCTAGAATCATTCTAATTGTGTACCAACGAGCTACAGGAGAGAATACCTGTAATGACTCAAATCCTTATTTTGAATGAAGCACAAATTAAGAGATGATTAAAGAGTTGTTAATTAAGTATTATTAAGAAATTGATAATACGGGATCAAGCTGTCGAGATCCACCGAATTTAAAATGGATAACCCGATTTACTTCAGATTACATTATCCCGAGTAATCCAACTAGACAAATGAGATTCTGACACGTGGCAGATTATGATTTTCTGAACTAGTCCGGATGCAGCCTATAAATGGAAGCTGATTTCTTTTGTTTCCTACACCGCATTCTTCAGAGAGAGTTCTAGCTATTTACCTTAGGTTTTCTAGTAAGTTTCTAGGGCACTTTGGTGTCGAGAAGTTTCAGAGCTAGTGTCGACTCGAGGAGGGGTCGGTGAACTAAGATCGAGGCATCATCAGCGGGCTGACGACGGACGCAGGTATAATCCTAACGCCTTAAATAGTGATTTAAGGATCATTAGGGAGAACTTTGAATGATGTTTTGTAATTCAGTATCTGGTTTGATAGTGATTTCATTATGTTGGTATTGTCTAGGTTCAGAGCTTTCTATCAGATTATTTTAGTGAGGTACGTGATGTACTGACTAAGATATCCAAGCATAGTATACACACTTATATGCTGCATATTTATATGTTGCATGATACATGAAACGTCTGTCCTTTTTATTGCTTAAAATGTATTAATTTTTTTTAAAACCTAAGCACACTCGGCCGAACACTCACACATACATGAAAATATTTTTTTATAAAATATTTTGCACCATTTGAAAGTAAAATATCAACCAAATAGTATTTGAAAATTCAAAGGAATTAGTCAAAACATGAAATCCTTAAATATTTTACCAAACCTAAAAAGCAATAAACTTAAAAAGTAACATCCTCTCAAAAACTACTCAAAATCATAAGTAAATGGTCTTAAAAATCTTTTAACATAAATCATAAACATAAATCACGAGTGCGGAACAGTAGAGCCCTGGTCTTCGGGTTATGTGCACCGACAGTCCAGAAAAATCAACCATCAAAACCTCCAGTAATATTAATATCATCATCACCTGAATCCATCACACCTAGTGAGTCTAAAGACTCAACACACCATCATCTTGATATCAAATAATACGTATAAAACCACATGCAACAGTGAAAATACTTTTACGTAAAAATAACATTTCATGACATGCATAACATAAACCTCGACCTTTTCTTTTTTCTCATTCATAACATAAACCTTTTTTTTATCATGACATAAATATTTTCCTTTTTATTGAATTCAGATTGTTAATTGTGACTTTCCTCAATCCTCAAAAAGTCGATCCATCCATCTACATGTAACCACAGTACTGGGCGACGGGGACACAGCAACACTCTCACCGGTCAACTGGGCCTTGGCCTATCCTCATCGAATGGAAATACTATCGTCGGAGCTCTCTCTGGGGCCTTTTCTCATAAATGGGCTCCCTTTGGGGCCTTCTCCCCTCACGACATCCCCACTCTTATCCTCATATCCTCATAGTCACAATTACTTCACCTCCTTCAACGTTTTACATTTTCATCACTTTATAAAAATCGTGCATTTAATATCCTTTTCTTTTAAAAACAAGCATGAAACATGACTTTTAATTTTATCATCAAATTCCATAAATAATCATGACCTTCCATGAACATTAAAAATCATAACTTAACATGTAAAAATTCATAAACACTTGAAATAAACATATTAGCATATAAAACAGCATTCAGAGTACTGACATGACGTTTACTAATTATTAGGTGTAAAATAACTGTTTTACCCCTAGATGTAAGATTTCCCGTTTTCGACTTTTTCTTGGTTACATTGACTCTATTATGTCCCAAATAATTATTTAAAATTTCCATAATTTTATTTAGCTTAAACAGTAGACTTTTTAATTAACCTTTAATTAATCGTTTTGAAGACGTTTTAATCCCGAAAAAAATCTCAAACTTTAGAATAAAATTCCTAAACTTAAAACTTAGACTTTTAATAATTATTTGGCCCTCGTGAACTATGGCTCGAAACCATTTTTCAGTTAATTTTGGCAAAAAGAAAACCCTAAGCCACCCCCTAGACCACCCATGAGCCAACTCTCGGTTTTGTCGAGCCACGCCTGAGCCACCTTGAGCCAACCCCTTCCTAACCCTTCTATGGACCCTCCAGGACCCACGTGACCCCTTGAAATAGGCACTAGCTAGAAGCAGAAGCCCGCACTCCAGTTGCAAATTTGGCCGAGAACTCCTCACAAGGATGGACTCTACGTTTTTTCTGTCTAGGTCCCTACTAGCGAGCCCAACCCCTGAACCAACCACTCACACACCTTTCTAGAACCCTTAAGGCTCGCCCTAGCCCAGCCCCTGAGCCCTGGACCGAGCCCCTCAATCCCTGGAAGCTTGCACACTTCTGCGCAAGGCTTGAAGAACACTCGGGTAGGAGTCCTTGATTGCAAGGACTCCTCCCAGCCCACTTTCTCGAGTCCTAGCATGGCTAGGACTCTTCCCTCGACTCAACCAAGTCCCTGGCTAGCCCTGCCTTTAAGCCAAGGCCAAGCCCTCCCCTTATCCATGAAACCCGATCCCATAAAGCCATGACAACAAGAAAAACGACTTCCAGCGTATTGCTTGTGGTGCGGCTTATATGGTGTGTCTTAGGACCCTTTAACTCATGTAAAAACTTGGCTTGATCATAACTTAAGATCATGGCAGCTCCTTCATACGTATAGAACAAGTTTTTGGATCAAACTTCATGAATTCAATACATGTATGTGCAATATTCCGAAAATAAATCAAAGAACTACATGTTTTTCATCTACACGATATTTAAAACGATAATACGATGTGATAGATGAGAAAAAGAGATGTATGGCGTGCCTTTGCATTTTAAACGCACGATTATACTTTGACGATGCGAGGAACTTTGACGTAGGAGACCCTAGGATGATTTTCTTCAAAGCCTTGATTGTTTTTCCCCTTGAAAGTAACGTGTGTGCTTGTGTATGATGTTGGGAACTTTTGTGTGGGTGGATTCTGAATTGGGGCGTGAGTATGATGGGTTTAGGGTGGGGTTTTTGAGTATTAAATAGTTAATTATTAACTAATTAGGCTTAAGCCCACCAAGTAGGTAATTTAGGCCCATTAGTGCTTAATTAACTTATTAAAAATAATTTTGTTTAAATACGTTTGTGAATTTATTAGCCGGGTTGCCAAAACATTTGCATTTTTGTTGAAAACCAACACCGATTAATTTTACGTCCCGGCATATAAAATCACTTCAAAACCCCATATTTTCAAAAATATGAAAAAGCATCACTCATATTTTAAATAATTAAAATTAATTATTTAATAAAAATATTTTACGTTTTAGCATGTAGTCATGTATGTCATATAATCAATTAAGAAATTAAAATTAATTAATTAGCCCCCTTTTTTTTTTTTTTTTTTTTTTTTTTTTTTTTTTTTTTTCATATTTCCTAGATTTGCATGCAGTTGAATTACGTCGACTTAATTTTGGACCTTACAATTCCTCCCCCCTAAATAAAATTTCATCCTCGAAATTAGAACTTACCGAATAGTTCTGGATAGCGACTCTTCAAGTCCCTCTCGGTTTCCCAAGTAGCTTCTCCTTCCGAGTGATTCAGCCACTTAACCTTGACCGTTGAAATGACTTTGTTTCGCAATCTTCTTTCTTACCTTGCCAAGATTTGGACAGGTCTTTCTTCATATATCATATTTGGAGTCAATTGTAGAGGTTTATAAATTCAGCACATGTAATGGATTCGACATGTACTTTCGCAGCATCAAAATGTGGGACACATTGTGAACTCCTGAAAGCATGGGTGGCAATGCCACTCTATAAGCTAGTGTCCCAACCCTTTCCAAAATTTCGAATGGGCCAATAAATCTTGGACTAAGCTTGCCTTTCTTGCCAAAACGCATAACACCTTTCATAGGTGTTATTTTCACAAATACATGGTCTCCTACTGCAAATTCTAAGTCTCTTCGTAATAATCCTTAAAATTACAGTTTTATGCATAATGATAATAAAATCCTATTTAGCATGTAGTCATGTATGTCACATAATCAATTAAGCAATTAAAATCAATTAATTAGCCATTTTTTTTTTCATTTTTCCTAGATTTGCATGCAGTTGAATTACGTCGTCTTAATTTTGGACCTTACAATACATGTTTTACTGATTTGACATATTATGCATGACATATCACGTTGAGACTGATATCTTTTGAGATATACCTCGTTTGTTGGGGCCGCTCAGCCCTATTCTATATTGTGAATGATGGGGCATCGAGAGCTACAGTGTCCGATGGGACCCGTGGACTCTGATGACCTGGACATTGTAGGTCCACATCTTGATGATGAGTGTGGGAGCTAAAACATGCCTAGGCCAAATCAGAGACTACACACTCAGGCGCCTCTAGACTGAGCATGAGATTCTTGACTTGATCTTTGATATCCGAGCATATTGCATTTTGCATGCATCATATCAGTTTGTATACTCGTACATTCTCGTATTTGGCGATTGTAGCTCACGTCCTTGTTTTCATCTTGGGAACCCCATTCCACGGAGTAGGTCTTAGGTTGGTCGGTTCAGACGACCAAGACAGTGGCTAGAGCAGTTGGGTTTTTGGTGGTGATCCAGTGGAGGATTTATTGTGGTTATCGTTTTCTCGTTCAGAATTATGTTTTCGATATGGTTGTATTAATGTTTAAGACTGCAGTTATTGTTCTGTTTTTATTTGGGTTGTAAGATGATTAAGTTATTTGGTTTCCGCTGTTTAATTGTTGTTATTAAGTTTTAATGTTGCATGCTTATTAGTCTGTTTAGTAGTGGCTCATGTAAGGGCGCTACATTTGGCGGTATCAGAGCATGTAAAGATTTTTAGGACATTAGTAATTCTATTTCGAGATTTTAGAGGTTGATTTTTGTTTCTTTTCAGATATCAGGAGGTGGAAGCAGTCACAGAAGTGTGGGACATGGCCGTTATGGCAAAGATGAGGCTGGCCGAGAACATCGTCGTAGAGATCGTGACGGAAGGCGTCACCGAGATCATGAAAAAAGGAGACGTAGGAACCTTGTCAACATTATGGATTTCATGAAGATTGGACCTCCACCATTGATCGGAGATGAGAATGCTGATGTTGCTGAAGCTTGGGTCGATATCATGGAGTAGTGTTTTCGAGTGCTGCACTATGACGAGGATGAGAAGATGGAGGTAGCCGATTTCATGATCCAAGGAAAAGCTCAGAAATGGTGGAAACCTGTATCTGTCATTCTAGTTCAGCAGCATGGGCGGATTCGTTGGGAACATTTCCGCCAGGCCTTCATCAATCATCACTTTCCGCCAGCTCTTCATCAAGCGAAAGAGATGGAACTGTTGACCATTAAGCAAGGAGATTCGAGCATTGAGGATTATCAGAAGCGTTTTATGGATCTGTTGTCGTACGCTCCTCACATTAGTGAGAATTCTGCAGGAAAATATTCTCACTTTTTGAATGGTTTGAACCAGGAGATTTTTGATCGGGTTTCTGTCTGTGACGATCCTACTTCGTACGAAGGATTAGTGAATCGTTGTCGTCAAGCTGAGATCAGTATTGCTAGGAGGAAGGCTATGCAAGCTAGCAAAAGGTCTAGTTCGTTGGGACAGAGGGGTGCATAGCATTGGTAGGAAAAAACTAGAATGTGGTCACTACGGAGGCAATCATCAGACGGAGAATTGTCGAAAAGTAACTTGTGTTTGTTTCAATTGTGGTGGTTTTGGTCATATAAAGAGGGATTGCCCTAATTTGGAGAATCAGAGTGGAGGCAGATGTTCTATGGCAGGGTCTTACAGTGGAAAAATGTCCGAGGCCACTGTGAAACAGAAAGGTTTTCCCGCTCAAGTTTCTCGTCGTGGTGGAATATCACAAGGATCTCAGCAACGCCCACGAGTCCATGGGCAAGTGTTTGACCTAAACCAAGAAAAAGCTGAGGAACAAAACGAGAAAGTCATTGCAGGTAATTTCCTTTTATGTGGTATTCCTGCATATGTATTAATTGACAATGGGGCATCGTAATCATTCATCGCATCAATGTTTGTTAAGAAGCATAAACTAACCTACGTGTCATTAGATGTTTTGATGTCGGTGTATACACCGATGAGACAAGAGGTTTTAGCTAAGCGACTTGTAGTAGATTGTTTGTTAGAGTTTGAGGAAAAATACTTGTCTACCAATTTGATGATATTGGCAATGGAAGATTTCGATTGTATTATGGGAATCGACCTATTGACTAAGTATAGAGCGACAGTAGATTGTTATCAACGTCTCGTTCAGTTTTGTCCAGAAGGATACGAAAATTGGTTCTTCTTCGGTGAGGGAGCTGACCTCCAATGCAAGTAGTGTAGGTTGTAAAGGCACAACGGGCTTTAGCGAAAAGAGGAGAATGATACCTCATTTATGCTGTTGACGTATAGAAGGATGTAATCGACGTTAAGAACATTCCAGTGGTCGATGAATTTCCTGATGTTTTTGTTGCGCGTTTTCAGCTCGCAAGCGCACGGTTGTCAAGTTTTAATATATGTAAGTAAAGTATCATTCTCACGAGGAGTGTGTATGTAAAAATATATCAGTGCTTGTAATTAAAATAGTCACGACTTTATTTAGAAAAATCAATAGAGGTTTGGTTTGTTTAAAACAACTTAATAGCAAATAAGTAATTAATCTAATCACCGAATGGAGAAATATCAGTGAGAGAAAATATCTAGAGGAGTGATTTCACTAAGTTTCAACGATAATTCTTCCTGGTTAGATTTATATTCTTGAATTCCTATTATTTAAGGCCAAGAACACTTAATTATTTTACTCTCCCTTTCCCAAGTGACGAATAAATTGTACTATTCAAACTTCGATCCAAACATTCCTAATAAGAATCATAGTTCAATTGATAAATGCAAACGATGTTCTTTCCAAGGCCTCACTAAAGTTATACGCCTTCCGAACGATATAAACAATTAATGATGTATCTCTAATTATCTATAATTCTAGTCCCTCTCCCGAGTTGTAGAATTAATCAGACAACACTCAATTGATGGCTAGTAAATTGCAGTCGAAAAATTAAAAAGAAACACAATTAATCGAAATGGAATTCAATCATAAAAACAACCACGTCAAATCATCGTATTGACAAAGCTACGTCATCCTCTAGAATATAAAATTAGTTCAAAACAAAATTCAAGCAAAAACAAGACATGTTTGAAGTTTTAGACATCGCAACACAAGAAAATATAGAAGCGAAAGAATATATGACAAATCCGAAGTGTCGTCTCTGTCCCCAGATTCATCGTTCTTCGTATTTGTGATTGATCTTCGTACTCCGGATCTTCGTCCCTTGTTCGCTCTTGCTCTCCCGTGTGTTTTTCTCCGTGGAATGACTGCCTCCCTTCTGAACCCTCGTTTCTTCTTTTATTTCCGCGTCCGGGCCGTAAGTTGAAAGCCCAATTGCTTGTTTTGCCGCCATTAGCGCCGCGGCGCTGGCTGGGCATCTTCTAGCGCTTGTTCTTCATGAGTGTAGGCACCACGGCTCTTGTTCCTTAGCGCCACGATGCTTGTTCTTCGAACAAATGAGCGCTGCGGCGCTACCTTGTGGCGCTGAGGCTCTCGTCTATCGCAGTTCACAATTAAAACATGCTTCTAATCACCATCATTCGTCCAAAAAATGATTTATTTCCTACACAACACAAAAGCAACAAAAACCAAGTGTAATTATGTTCGAAACTAATATAATTCAAATGGATTAACATATAAATTAACTGCAATTCTTGCACTTATCAGTTTTCCCCGATGAAATTCCTGGATTTCCTCCGGAGAGGGAAGTGGAAGCGGAGATAGAGTTTGTACCAGGAACCGTACCTATCTCCAGAGCGCCTTATAGATTGGCACCAACGGAGATGAAAGAGTTGAAACAACAATTACAAGATCTTCTTGACAAGGGGTACGTTAGACCCAGTGTGTCTCCTTGGAGAGCACCGGTGTTGTTCTTTAAAAAGAAGGATGGGTCTATGCGACTTCTCATAGATTATCGACAGTTGAACCGAGTAACAGTTAAGAATAAATATCCGTTACCACAGATTGATGACTTGTTTGATCAACTACAAGGAACTTTAGTGTACTCGAAGATCGATTTATGGTCTGGGTATCGTCAACTTCGAGTTCATCAACGTGATATCCCTAAGACTGCATTTCGAGCAAGGTATGGACATTACGAGTTTCTAGTGATGCCGTTTGGTTTGACGAATGATCCAGCAGTATTTATGGATTTGATTAACCGAGTATTCCAAGAGTATCTTGACAAGTTTGTCATTGTCTTTATCGATGACATACTGGTATACTCTTGTAGCCTTAAAGAGCATGCACAACATTTAAAGATTGTGTTGCTAGCCTTAAGGAATCACCAATTGTATGTTAAATTGAACAAGTGCGAGTTTTGGCTTGACAGAGTTGTCTTCTTGGGACATGTTATATCCAAAGATGGGATATCAGTGGATCCTAGCAAGATCGAAGCAGTGCTGAGTTGGGCACGATCGGAATCAGCTCAAGAGATAAGAAGTTTTCTAGGTTTGGCAGGTTATTCTCAAGAGTAATATCTTGAGTAATCTCAAGAGTAATCCTCTCGGTCGTTGGTCGTGTTAGAGTAGGTGCCCGTCGAGCCAAGTATTGGCCGAGTGTTCACAATGAAACTCTATGTATAAACAATCTTTATTTTAATTATATTTGAAATTATTGTTTTGACACATCTTTTTCTGTATACCCATGCTAGTTTCATAGATAAAGTCCTTGAATATATAAATAGCAGAAAGAATATGAGATGCTCATATGATGAGTATCATGAAACTCATATTCGGAATACTGTATATTTTAAAGAGTTCCTATTCTATTCAGCCGCCGCTAAGAAGGATATAGGCCGCTCGAGTTTGAAACTAGTATTTGCGATGTGAGTACCATGCTTCATTGGTATGGGACATTGTGATGTCCGAGCATCCAGATAGGTGCTCCTGGTAGAGTGCACTGAACAACCCTCCATAAAGGACTTTCCAAGTGGTCTCACTTATCGAGTGGAAACGTTCTAGTTTATGGTTGTACACCATTAGTCCTTATGACCCGAGACAACATTGAGACTCTATATGCTAGCGTTGCACTTTGACTTGTTTACCGACTCTCATTGGGTCATGAGGTGGCAAGGTTGGGTGTTCTGTCAAAACATATATGGGTCGATGCATTGTAGTCGGGGATTCACCGATGACCTTCGGGTATGGATATCCTATGTGTATGTAGTATGAAATCTCTGATCAGAGTGTTGGTGGTAATTATGAAAGAGGTTTCATAGATTACACCATCGATGCAACTACGACATGACACATAGTATCGATTCTTTGACAGCTCTCGATATACCAATATTTGTCGAATCGGTCGGGATATATGAGATGAAGGGAACGTACTATACGCTAACCATAATAGAATGGTTATTTGCAGGTACTATCATTTGATACCTAGGGAAGCATGTAAGTGATGTTGCTAGGCGTTTAACATGATTGATTGGGTACTATCAGACTTGAGTTCTGACGTTCTTTTTATCAAGGAGTTGATAAGTAAGAATGGAGCAATTGGGGTATGCTCATATAAAGACATGTTTAGTCCCGAATCACATTGAGATGTGAACCCACGACTAGTTGTATCAATGAACCATTGAGGGCCACACAAGTACTAGCTTTCTAGATCTCGTTGAGAAAGAAATAAGTTCAATGTATTGAACGGTTTATAAAGGAGTTTATAAGCACAAGAAAAAAATTAGAAGTATGACTTCTATAAGAGGAATGTAACTTTTAATTTATGGAAATGTTCCTAAGTTAAAAGTTGGCCAAGTGAATAATGTATTTGAAAATTGTGATTTTCATAAACATTATTATGGACTAAATTAACTTAATTCAAGTGTTGAATTAATTAAACATTAGTGGACCTATTAGAGTCCAAATAATTAAATTAATTCAAGTATTGAATTAATTAAATAACATTGGGTCTTGTAGAGCCCAAATAGAAATAATTATTAAACTAGTGGGCTTGAGTAAAATCAAGTAAAGTTTAAATGGTCTTAAATGAGTTTGAGATATTTAATAAAAGTCCATGGGCCTTGTAATTGTTACAAGTCTAAATAGAATTGCATGCTTGGGAGGTGAATGGTTGGAGGCAACTTTTGAGTTAATGGCATGGCATGCACATGCAATTTTTTACTTCAACTTTTTCCACAACCAAGAAAAACTCATCCCTTCTCTCCTAACACCTTGGCCGAAATTTTTATTCAAAAATTCTCCCAATTTTTGTTCTTCAATTGTTAAAGATAATATACTCTTCTCAAAGAAAAATCCTCTAATTTTTCTAGTGCAAAATTAGAGGGGATCTAGCTTGTTGGTGGTGGGCTTAATTTTTGAGCAAGGAGTGCTCAAAGGGAAGCTTGTAGATTGTCATCCTTGAAGAGTTTAGTTGTTGGACAACTAAGTTGGAGCCACAATCAATCTTTTAAGATTGATAGGTAAAAATATTAAAATACCCTATGTATGACATATTTTGTGTTTTTCGTATTTGCTACACACAACAAGTAGAGGTGCTCGGTTTTCTTGTTGAAAAATATTTTTGAAACTTCCGTTGTTCATCTGGGCACCGTAACTGATCCCCTTTCAGGTCATTGATGTAAGAATGTACAGTTCGAATGGACACATGATTGTGAAAATAGTTTCAATGAACTGCGTCAACGTTTGACAACTACACCAGTTTTAGCTATGCCATCTGGATCAGGAGGGTACATTGTGTACACTGATGCATCACTTCAAGGACTTGAGTGCGTTTTAACTCAGAATGGTCATGTGATTGCATATGCATCCAGACAGTTGAAGAAGCATGAAAAGAATTATCCAGTTCTTGATCTGGAATTGGCAGCGATTGTGTTTGCTTTGAAGATCTGGCGACATTATCTCTACGGAGAGTGATTTGAGTTTTTTACAGATCATAAGAGTTTGAAGTATATGGCACTCAAGCAGAGTTGAATATGCGCCAAAGTAGATGGATGGATTTGTTAAAGAATTATGATTGCAAAATCAAGTATCATCCAGGATCAGCGAATCTTACAGCTGATGCTCTTAGTCGCAAGGTGAGATTATCTGCACTTCAGACAAGTTTCATATCAAGTGTAATCCAAGGTTGTTGTTATCTGGGATTTCACTTCCGTCATAAGAAAGGAATGGAATACATTCGAGTAACGAGTATTTTATCTGAACCGACGTTATATGCCAAAATCAGAGAAGCTCAGTTTTCTGACCCGAAAGTGAAAAAGTTAGCGAGGTTAGCTAACGAAGACAACACATCTAGCTTGTCGTTCAAAACAATTGTAACCTAGTGTCTGTCAGGAAGAATCGTAGTTTCAAAAGATTCTAAATCAAGAGACGAGATTTTATCTCAAGCCCATATGAGTAAGTTGAGTATCCACCTTGGAAACATGAAAATGTACAAGGATTTAAAGACCAGTTTTTGGAGGAAAGGTATGAAGAAGAGTGTTTACAGTTTGTACCCAAGTGTTTGGTTTGTCAGCAAGTGAAAGCTGAGCATCAACGACCGGGAGGATTACTTCAGAATCTTCCTATCCCTGAGTGGAAGTGGGAGCATGTAACGATGGATTTTGTCACCCACTTGTCGTTGTCTTCTAAGAATTGTGATGCCATTTGGGTTGTTGTGGACCGACTAACTAAGTCATCACATTTCATTTCGTATAGTCGGGAATATAGTTTCGATCACATGGCAAAACTATACATTCAAGAGATTCTTAAATATCATGGTGTGCCAACAAGTATAGTCAATGACAGAGATCAACGCTTTACCTCAAGGTTCTGGGGAAGTTTTCAAAAAATGTTGGGAAAGACATTGAGTCTGATCACTGCCTATCATCCAGAGACCGATGGTTAGTCTGAGAGGACTATTCAGACACTCGATGACATATCGCGTGCTTGTACTTTGGATTTTGGACCAGCATGGCATGATCATCTGCCACTTGTAGAGTTTGCATATAACAATAGCTACCACATCAGCATTGGTATGGCTCCGTTCGAAGCATTATATGGTAGACATTGTCGTACTCCATTGTTTTGGGACGAAGTAGGAGAACAACAAGTGCAAGGACCTGAATTAGTGCAACAAGCAATTGACCAAGTGTAATTGATTAAGAAGAGAATTAAAACTGCACAAGATCGTCAATCGAGTTATGCGAATCCCAAGCGTAGACCTCTACAGTTTCAGGCAGGGGAAAAAGTTTTCCTTAAAGTTTCACCATTCCGCAGGGGGATGAGATTTGGACTCAAGGGAAAATTAGCCTCAAGATTCATCGGACCTTTTGAGATCTTGGAATGTGTTGGAAATTTGGCGTATCGATTGGCTTTGCCACCGTATCTGTCCAGCATTCATAATGTCTTTCATGTATCATTGCTACGACAGTGTATAGCAGCAACTTTTAATCGCACGTTCTTGGTCCGACAAATGTTCAACTTGAAGAAGACTTGACTTATGTCGAGCAGCAACTTTTAATCCAGGGTAGAAAAGAGAAAAAGTTAAGAAACAAGACCATTCCACTTGTTCTAGTGCAATGGCAATGCCGAGGTACTGCAGAGGCGACTTGAGAGTTAGACAGTCGTATGCGCTCAGAGTATCCTCATTTGTTTTGAGTTGTATCTTTGTAATCACGAGTTGTATTTTTATTCAGTTGTATTGTATTCGGTTCTTATTTCGAGGATGAAATCTTTGTAAGGAGAGGAGGATGTAATGACCCAAATTCTTATTTTGAATGAAGTACAAATTAAGAGATGATTAAAGAGTTGTTAATTAAGTATTATTAAGGAATTGATAATTCGGGATCAAGCTGTCGGGATCCACCAAATTTAAAATGGATAACTTGATCTACTTCAAATTACATTATTCCGAGTAATCCAACTAGAAAAATGAGATTCTGACACATGGCAGATAAGATTGATTCGGATTTTTTGAACTAGTCCGGATGCAGCCTATAAATGGAAGCTGATTTATTTTGCTTCCTACACCGCATTCTTCATAGAGAGTTCTAGCTATATACCTTAGGTTTTCTGGTCAGTTTCTAGGGCACTTTGTGAAGAGGATCCAGCCATGTTTTTACTTTCTTTTTGGTCTGCGAAAATAGAGAGAAAGATGAGAGATTTTATAGGGGTAATATGTTATCATGACTAAATTATAGGTCACAGCTGTAAGCAGAATAAACAATAAAAACAATAATGACACACATGCATATAGACAGTAGTGTGATTGTGGCTCACAATTTTCCTCTCGTTTTATGTCTAGAAACGGCTTCAACGCCTTCTATGAGTCGAGGATATGCTTCCCATCCAATTTTCTTATAAATTGGCAAACATGGTCTTTTTTAGTCGGATTCCCAAAACTATGTTGATGACGCTCATCTTGGAATTGTTTCCATAAACGGAGAAGTTCAATATGCACGTGTCCAGTAGAATGCGTCTCAAGAGTTGATAAGATGTTATCTAACGACTCCTTACTCAGTCCATTCTTAATGAAACCAATTTTATCTTCTCTGTTATAGGAAACACGTCCCAAAGATCTGCATCGTTTGTCACAAGTCCATCTTGCACACTTATGACAAACCCCTAACCTTTTGGCCTTTCGTTTTTTTGCATAAGTGTTTTTTCCTAATCCAGGAAAATACCGAATGAGCAATGATTGTGGAACTTCTCCTCCTAATTGGACCATAGCATCTATTACTAAACAAATATCTTCTTGAATTCTTTATTGCATTAACAATATCAATCTTTCATACCTATCTGCATAAATTTGTCTTAGAACATTTTTAGAAACAGAGGGAAAATATTTATAAATTTTTGAGAGAATTTCATCCATTTTGAAAAGAAAAGAAATGATTTTTTTTAATTTTTGTATCAGCAATTGTGGGAAAATGATTTAACCGACTATGAGAGTCACGTAGTACCGTTATCCGCCATTTAACCAGGAAAATAAAAAGATTAAGGAAAACTCAAATGAAAATGAAGAAAATTAAATGCAACACAAAAACTCAAGGATTGGAAAGGGAAATAAACTCTTCTTGAAAGATTTCATTTTCTAAAAAGGTTTAAGCATTTGTCCATTTACTAAAAACATCACCATTTTTAGGATTTTCAATGTCCACAGCTCCATAAGAATACACATGTTTTACAACATATGGGCCTGTCCATCTTGATCGTAATTTTCTTGGGAATATGTGAAGTCGAGAATTAAAAAGCAAAACTTTTTTACCAATCTCAAATGATTTTTTAAGAATTGTTCTATCATGAAATGATTTGATTTTTGCATTATAAATCCTTGAATTCTCATAGCGACATTTTTTAGTTTATCAAGTTCATTAAGTTGCAATTTGCGCAATTTGTTGACATCATCCATGCTTGAATTAAAAGTTTTGATTGCCTAATAAGCTTTATGTTCCAATTTGACAGGCAAATGACAATGTTTTCCGTAAACCAACCTATCGGGAGACATATTCAATGATGTTGTAAAAGCTGTGCGATATGCCCAAAGTGCATCATTAAGTCGCAGAGACCAATCTTTTCTATTTGGGTTAACAATTTTTTCCAATGTTTGCTTTATCTCCATATTAGCTGATTCAACTTGTCCATTTGTTTGAGGATGATAAGAAGTAGTTACATTGTGAGTAATACAATATTTTTTCATTAATGAAGCAATTGGTTTCTTAACAAAGTGAGTTCTCCCATTACTTATCATGGCTCAAGGAATTCCAAATCTACTAAAAATATTTTCTTTCAAAAATTTGATGACGATTTTATGATCATTTGTTCCACATGGAATTGCCTCTATCCATTCGAAAACATAATCAACTGCAAATAAAATATACAAGTATCCAAATGACGGTGGAAAAGGTCCAATAAAATCAATTCCCAACAGTCAAAGATTTCAATTTCAATGATAGGATTCAAAGACATCATGTTTCTTTTTGAAATCGCACCTAATTTTTGACAATTTTCACAGATATTACAGATTTCGTGGGTGTCTTTAAACAAAGTGGACCAATAAAATCCACACTGCAAGATTTTTGCTGTCGTTTTTTGTTGAAAAAAAATGTCCTCTGCATGCTTCTGAATGACAAAATTTAATGACAATACTTACCTCATTTTCGGGTATGCAACGTCGTAAAATTTGATCCGAACAATACTTGAACAGATACGGATCATCCCAATAAAAGTTTTTTACCTCATTCAAAAATTTTCTTTTATCTTGGGAACTCTATTGCGGTGGCATTTTTCCTGTCACAATAAAATTTAATATGTTAGCAAACCAAGGTGTAGTAGTAACTGAAAATAGATGTTAATCGAGAAAATTATCATTAATTGATGTCATTTCACATGATGATCCTGTTACTAGTCTCGATAAATGATCAGCTACGACATTCTCGGTTCCTTTTTTTTTTTTTTTTTTATCTTTGATCACAATGTCAAATTCTTGGAGCAACAAAATTCATCTTATTAATTGTGGTTTTGCATCCCGTTTGGTCAATAAATATCTGATAGCAGATTGATTAATAAAAACAATAGTCGTTGATCCAATCAAATAAGAACGAAATTTATCTAATGCAAATATTATAGCAAGTAATTCTTTTTCAGTTGTGGAGTAATTCATTTGAGCATTATTTAAAGTTATACTTGCATAATATATCACATAAGGCTTACCTTTTCTTCTTTGACCCAATACTGCACCGACTTCATAATCATTTGCGGCGTACATGATTTCAAAATGTAAAGACCAATCAGGAGGATGCTTGATAGGAGCTGATGTTAAATGTCGAATGATTTTATCAAAAGCATTTTGACATTCTCGAGTCCACTCAAATGCAGTGTCTTTTGTTAAGAGGTTACAAATGGGTTTAAAGATTTAAAAAAAGTCCTTTATAAACCTCATATAAAATCCAGCATGTCCCAAAAATGAGCGAATTTCTTTAATGGTTTTTGGAGGGAGTAAATTGGCAATGACATCAACATTTGCTTTATCAACTTAAATTTCATGAGATGACACAACATGTCCCAAAAAAATCCCAAAAATAATTATGTAATGACATTTTCCCAATTTAAAATAAGACATTTTTCCTCACATCTTTTTAAAACGTTTTCCAAATTTTCAAGACAATTATAAAATATATTCCCAAAAACAGTTAAATCATCAATGAAAATCTCTAAAAAATTTTCAACCATGTCACTAAAAATACTAAGCATACATCTTTAAAATGTTGTTGGGGCATTGCATAAACCAAATGACATTTTTCTGAATGCAAATGTTCCAAAAAGACATGTGAATATAGTTTTATCTTGATCTTCGAGTGCAATGAGAATTTGATAATAGCCTGAATATCCATCAAGAAAACAGTAGTAGGGATGACATGATACTCTTTCTAAAATTTGATCCAAAAATGGTAATGGAAAATGATCTTTTCTAGTGGCGTCATTTAATTTTCTATAATCAATACACATTCGCCAACTAGATGGGACTCGACTTGTTAACAATTCAACTTTTTCATTTTTTATCACCGTGATGCCAGATTTTTTTGGAACTACTTGTGTTGGACTTACCCACTTACTATCAGAAATAGGATAGATAATTCCAACATCAAATAGTTTGAGAACTTTAGTTTTCACAACATCTTTCATGTGCGGATTTAATCTCCTTTGTGGTTGTTGAGATGTTTTAGTATTTTCTTCTAAGTGAATTTTGTGAGTGCAAATTAGTGGATTAATGCCCTTGAGATCTTTTAGTGTCCAACCAATTGCATTTTTATGTCTTTTAAGCACATCAACTAATTTACCTTCTTGATCACTTGCTAGTTTGGAAGATATTATCACTGGATATGTTTCATCTTCTCCAAGAAATACATACTTCAATTCTTCTGGCAAGGGTTTTAACTCCAATATGGGTGGTTCGTCTTTGTTCTCATATTTTGCCTCAAATTCTTTCTCTGATCCTGGTAATGAGTGATACCTGATAAAACTATCAAGATCAATTTCAATATTTTCTTTAACAGTTTCAATTGAACAAATATCTAATTGGTCATGAGTAATCCCTTCTTGAATGTTTTCTTCCACGAGAGTTTCAATAAGATTTTCATCTTCACTTTCATCTCCTTTGTCATGTGGTTGCTTACAAAGATTAAAAACATTAAGCTCCAAGGTCATGTTACCAAATGACAACTTCATTATTCAATTCCTACAATTTATTAGAGCATTAGAAGTTACTAAAAATGGACGACCCAAAATTACAGGAATTGCATTACAAGCTTCGATAGGTTGTGTATCTAAAACTATGAAATCGATATGATATACAAAGTTATCAAGTTGGACCAACACGTCTTCTACCATACCTCTTGGCACTTTAACAGATCTATCGACAAGTAAAAGTGTTACCGAAGCAGGTTTTAACTCGCCTAGATTGAGTTCTTGATGAACTGAATTTGGAAGTAAATTCAAACTAGCTCCAAGATCAAGAAATACTTTTTTAATCTTTCGTTACATCAAATAGTAGGACAACCAGGGACTTTGTATTTCAAAGTATTATTATTTTGAATGATTGCACTTACTTGTTCGGCTAAAAATGCTTTCTATTTCACATTCAATTTTCTTTTCACAGTGCACAAGTCTTTCAAAAATTTGGCATATGATGGTACCTAATTTATTGCATTTAATAAAAGAATATTAACTTTTACTTGTTTAAAAATATCATATATATCAGAATTCAAATTTTATTTTTTTTGTATTTTTCAATGCATGAGGGAATGGTCGTGACACTGTCTGTTGAACCTCATCTTCGCACGTTATGGGTTCCACTTCCTTACCCTTTGGAGTTGATTTATCATCATCTTCACAAGGTTCAAGAATGGATTTTTCCACAACCTTACCACTGTGAAGGTAATAACAGATTTTACCTGACTCATCGGTTGAGTTCCAGAAGTTCCAGTTAGTGAATGATGATCATTGGGATTAGGCTGTGGTTGTGAAAGAAATTGACCTTTTTCATGAACATTAAGTGCAGATACAAATTTAGCAAGAGTATCTTTCAAATCGGTCATGGTTTGAGAAGTTTGAGTATTGATAGAATCTTGCTTTACAATGAAAGAATTTAATATATCTTCCAAATTACTTTTAGGTGGAGAAACATAAGGTGCATAATTTTGAAAATTATGTTGATTTTGGAAATGTGGTTGTGAAAATTGTGCAGCAATATCATTCCTCCAACTAAAATTTGGATGATTTCGCCAACCTGGATTGTAACTTTGAGAAAATAGTTCAAAATTTGGCCTTTTGAAATTGTTCAAAATATTGACTTGTTCATGGAGACATTCTTTAAAATATGGAAAAATGGGACAATCTTTTGTAGAATGATCACTTGTATCACATATGTGACACGCAATTTCTTGAACAGATTTTAATTGACCGTTTTTTTTAATTCAAGTGCTTCCACTTTTCTTGCCAAAGAGGTAAACCTGACTTGGAGATCATGTTCATCCTTGAGGGTGTACATACCTCATTCGGATGTGGGAGATTGAATCTTGTTTCATGGTTCGATTGTACCTATAGTGTCCCAATTTTGAGAATTTTCAGCTAATGAATCGAGATACTCAATTGTCTCGTTTGGATCTTTATCTTCAAATGTTCTATTACACATAAATTCAACCATTTGTCTATCTTTAGGTGTTAAGCCTTCATAAAATTGAGAAACAACTCTCCAAATTTCAAAACCATGACGTGGACAAAGATTAAGAAATTCTTTATATCTATCCCAACACTGATAAAAAGTTTCTCCTTGTTTTTGAGTGAAAGTGATGATTTGCCTTTTGAAAGAATTTGTTCTATGAGATGGAAAAAACTTTTTCAAAATTGTTGTTGCAATTCATCTCAAGCTCAAATGGATCCCGATCTAAGATTTTGTAGCCAAGTTTTAGTTTTATCTTTTAAAGAAAAAAGAAAAAGTTTAAGTCGAATGGTTTTCATGCTACAATTTATATCATTATATGTGTTGCCCACTATTTCAAACTCTCGTAAACGCATGTATGGATTTTCAGAATCTAAGCCATGAAAGTTGGGTAAAAGTTGGATAGTACCAGGCATAAAATTGAAATGAGATGCATCAGAGGGAAAAACTAGACATGAAGGTGCACTAGTACGTGTAGGATTCATGTGATCTCTAAGTGTTCTTCGTCTATCATGATCATGTTCAGATTGAATTTCATCTTCATTTTCCTGGATGGGTTCTTCCGCCATGTTTTGTGAAAATAAATGGTTATTTCGAATGAGTCGACCACTAAGTGTACGTGACCAAATGCTTATGCAAATGCAAAAGCAAAAGAAGAAAAACACACAAAAGCAATAAAAATTCAAATAAAGAAAAATAAACTATAAACAAAATTAAATAAACTTGAAATTAAATTATACTTCTCCGGCAATGACGCAAAAAACTTGATGCGACTTTGATTGTTGCACTCTTAAGAGTAAGTTGTCGACAATTAGTATAATTCAGTGAGTCCGAATATCGTATCCACAGGGAAGCTAATGTAATTACAAGTTCACTACCATGTCTTTTTGTTTTGTTTTGTTTTTTTAATTGTTTGAATCTTTAATTGATAATTTTAATTGTTCAAATTTTAATTTCTGTAGTTGAGATTAAAGGATATACTCTTGGTATTTTAATAAAGTTAACATTAATGAAAATTTTTGAAATCCACTTAATATNTCCGGCAATGACGCAAAAAACTTGATGCGACTTTGATTGTTGCACTCTTAAGAGTAAGTTGTCGACAATTAGTATAATTCAGTGAGTCCGAATATCGTATCCACAGGGAAGCTA
>NC_133311.1:8561410-8571276 GCF_012295235.1 Primulina huaijiensis
TTGGGAAAAATGTCATTACATGATTACTTCTGGAATTGTTTTTGGGACATGTCAAAAAAAAAAACATGATGCCTTTGAATCCTATTATTGAAATTGAAATCTTTGATTGTCGGGGAATAGATTTTATGGGACCTTTTCTACCGTCGTTTGGATACTTGTTGTGGGGCCCTTAGCTCCTAATCGTTATTACAACGCAATCTGATTAGGGTTAATTAATTACAGCGGAAAACGAGTTTAAATTTCTTTACAATGAGCCCAAAATATGTTATTTGAATACTAAAAATAGTATTTCATCTCACATCATAAAGCATGCCCACAAATAATCAAAACAACTCATACAACAACAAATCATATCCTCGAGACATACCCANACAACAAATCATATCCTCGAGACATACCCCGGTATATAGATACATACATATTTACTAGGAAAGACCACGAAACCTCAACTCAAAATGTGACTCC
The DNA here is from genome assembly GCF_012295235.1 of Primulina huaijiensis. Classification (NCBI taxonomy): domain Eukaryota; kingdom Viridiplantae; phylum Streptophyta; class Magnoliopsida; order Lamiales; family Gesneriaceae; genus Primulina; species Primulina huaijiensis. Next base: position 8,561,876 of record NC_133311.1, read on the forward strand.
CTCCAGAAGTACCATCTCCGGTCTCCTGATATCCTGGAGTACTTGTCATTGTCCACATACAAAGACAACAACAGCCCCATCTGGGTGATTAAAGCTCAGTCTGAAGCAACCACAATATATACCACAGATATCTAAACAATGGTATATGATATGCAATGCATGTATGTCGTGGAGGTATCAGGTCAAATGCCCATCCACTGAGCACATGTCAGAATCAATCGTATCGCTATCAAATCAATGCTCGAGCTGGCACACCGGCCTCAATCAGGGATAATCGTATGATAGCGTCGACAAAGCGCCATCAAATCCCAAATCTCAATCAATCATCGGGGCCACAAATGACTATGCTTTAAGGGTCATGTAATACCAAACATAGCATTGTGTTCACAAACCCCAAAATCAAATCAAATCATAGCAGGGTATCCAAGGATCATAGCTCAACGTGCATGTCATGTATGCCACATCAACTCAACAAATAAGGCATATAGACATGTATCTCAGTCCAATCAATCAAACATATATCATATAATACAGATACCTGTCGTATGTTACCCGGTCGCAACATACCTCAATTCTTCGTTCCAGTCGATGTAGCTTTAAGATTTCAGTATAGAAACTCTATCTACATCAATAACACATTCTTTTCAATCAATAACATAATTCAAAATCAATAATATAAGTTTCAAATATCTTTTAAAAATTCAAAAATTCATATCAAAGTCAAATCATAGCACAATTCAATTCCGACTTCAAAACATAGTTTCTTGTCGGTTATTCTACANTATTCTACCGCATATATTCATCAGAATTAATAATAACTGACAAATATTTCTTCAATATCAGTCCAATCAATAAAATTCCCTAATTATAATAAATTAGGAATAATTCAAAATAACATCACTATAATCTTCTCTACTTCGTTAAAATCATAAACTATTCAACAATCTTCAATTTCTGTATGATTTAACAATTTATCGGTTTTATTCCAAAAATCGACGAATTTCAAATATCACCAAAACTATAAAATTTATACCTCAAATCGAAGACCTCGTGTCAACGATCCTAGAACTGAAGTCGGTTCGTCGATTGGATAAACCGATAAGTCGCAAGATCGAAAAGAAAAATCGAAAACCCTATTTCTTCTTTCTCTCCTCTCTGCTATAGGTTCTGAGAGAATGAAACTCACGTATGTGAGTTTCAACTTTATCTTTCTTTTTCTTTTTTTTTTTAATTTTAATATATATTTTTAATATTATATTTTATATTTTATTATTATTATATAATATAATATAATATATACTATTTAACATTTTAACACCGGTATATCTCTTTGGACCAGTCAAACGATCACATTTTTCAAAACTCAAAACATGAAACATCTCTATCTTTGAGTTTTCTACGTTATATCCAAATCTCAAATCATTTGGATTTTATATGGAAAAGATATGTCACTAATTACCATTTTGCCCTTAAAATTAATTCATTATTTTTCAACTTATTTACGAAAATACCATCAAAATAAATTGAATATTTTTCAACTTATTTACAAAAATGTCATCAAAGCTATTTTATTCTCGGGGTCTCACATTTTTCCCCAATTTAAAAGATTTCGTCCTCGAAATTTAAACATCTCTATATACATAACATTGGCAAACATATAATATATCACGAGTTATAGTACATATCGAAACTAAAATCAGTAAATGGATCACTATACATTGAATACAATGGAACAGGTGGAATAGAATCAAACAAGTGCGGATATGATTCTCGCATCTTGCTTTCCGATTCCCACGTTGACTCCTCCACACCATGTCGTGTCCATTGTACTCGAACTAACGGAATCGATTTGTTGCGCAATATCTTCTCCTTTCGATCCATAATACGAACAGGTTGCTCAACATAAGAAAGAGATGGATCGAGTTCAACCTCATCAGGTGCAAGTACATGTGAGGGATCTAGTTCATACTTTCTCAACATTGAAACATGAAATACATCGTGAATGGCAAATAATGCTGGTGGAAATGCCAGTCGATAAGCAAGATCTCCAACTCGATCAAGGATCTCGTATGGACCAACATATCGAGGAGATAACTTCCCTCGCATGCCAAATCGAACGGTACCTCTAAAGGGAGATCTTTTCAAAAACACTTTATCACCTTTCTGGAATTAAAAGGGTCGTCTTCGTTTATTCGCATAACTCGTTTGATGATCCTGAGCGGCTTTCATCCGCTGTCGAATCAACTGAACCTTATCATTAATTTTCTGTATCATTTCAGGTCCAGTCAATTGTCTTTCACCAATTTCATCCCAGAATAACGGTGACCTACATCGTCTCCCGTATAAGGCTTCAAACAGTGCCATACCAATACTCGTTTGAAAGCTATTATTATAAGAAAATTCCACCAATGGTAAAACATCTTGCCATCCCATTCTGAAAATCATCAAAATCGCACGTAACATATATTCTAACGTCTGAATCGTACGCTCAGTTTGGCCATCAGTTTGAGGATGATAAGCAGTACTCATAGCCAAACGCGTACCCATAGCTTCCTGAAACTACCCCAGAATTTAGAAGCAAACTTGGGACGTGCAGTCTCACAACATTCTCAATGTATAAACGGGTCATTCTCTTATAAGGATAAGTCCGTTCATACGGAATAAAGTGTGCAGATTTCGAAATCCGATCAATAATGACCCAAATAGCATCACAGCCCTTGGGCGTACGAGGTAAATGAGTCACAAAGTCCATAGCAATATGTTCCCAATTCCATTTCGAGATTTCGAGACTATGGAGTAATCCTCTAGGTTTCATTCTCTCGGCTTTTACTTGCTGGCAGATAAGACATTTCAAATAAATTCGGCAATGTCCTTCTTCATACGTCTCCACCAGAATTGGGGTCTCAATGTTAAATACATCTTTCGACCTCCAGGGTGAATACTGTATTTGCTACAATGTGCTACTCGAAGAAGGGCAGATTTAAAATCAGAATCATTAGGGACTACCAGCCGACCATTAAGTCGTAAAGAACCTTCAGAAGAAATCTGAAATCCAGATTTATGTCCTGTAGATACAAGTTCTTTCGACTTTTGGATCTGAGCATCGCTTCGTTGGGCCTTTCGTATTTTCGATATCAAGTTCGGCTCAATTTGCAATGCTGAGACAGTGACAGAATTCCAATTCAAGTGAAAAGTCCAACCAGAAGTACATATATCCTCATGTACCTTGGCGACACTGACAGAAGCTAAAACAGAATCATGAACTTTACGACTCAGGGCATCCGCAGTAACATTCACCGATCCAGGTTGATACTGAATCTCACAATCAAAATCCTGCAAGAGATCCATCCACCTGCGTTGCCTCATGTTCAAATCAGATTGAGAAAAGAGATATTTCAGACTCTTATGATCTGAATAAATTACAAACTTTTCTCCGTACAAATAATGGAGCCAAGTCTTCAAAGCAAACACAATGGCGGCCAATTCAAGATCATGAACAGGATAACGTGTTTCATGAGATTTCAATTGACGAGACGCATAAGCAACCACTTTGCCATGTTGCATCAAAACACAGCCCAAACCTTTACCAGACGCATCTGTACACACTACAAATCCTCCGGTACCTGAGGGAATAGTAAGCTCAGGTGCTGTGGTCAATCTCGTCTTCAATTCAAGAAAACTAGCTTCACATTCATCTGACCAAATGAATCGCTGATTCTTCTGTGTCAGTTGAGTAATAGGTTTAGCTATTTTCGAAAATCCTTCAATAAAACGACGATAATAACCAGCTAACCCCATGAAGCTACGGATCTCAGGAACATTCGTAGGTCTCGGCCAATTCAATACAGCTTCAACCTTAGCAGGATCAACAGATATGACATGTCTCGAATTGACGTGGCCTAAAAATACCACTTTGTCCATCCAAAATTCGCATTTGGACAATTTAGCATATAAATGTCCATTACAAAGAGTTTGAAGTACCAGTCTCAGATGTTCAGCATGATCCTTTTTCGATTCTCGGCCAATTCAATTATCATCGATAAATACAATAACGAATCGGTCAAGATAATCACGAAAGACACGATTCATTAAATCCATAAAGACAACAGGAGCATTCGTGAGACCGAAAGGCATAACCAAGAATTCATAATGGCCATACCTCGTACGAAAAGCAGTCTTAGGCACATCTTCTTCTCGAACTCGTACTTGGTGATAACCAGATCGAAGATCAATCTTAGAGTATACAGAAGTACCCTGAAGCTGATCAAAGAGATCATCAATACGAGGAAGAGATCATCAATACGAGGAAGTGGGTACTTGTTTTTCACAGTAGCCCAATTCAATTGCCTATAATCGATACACATTCGCATAGTACCATCTTTATTTCGAACAAATAAAACTGGAGCTCCCCAAGGTGATACACTCGGTCGAATATATCCATTATCGAAAAGATCCTGTAATTGTTCTTTCAATTCTTTCAATTCCAATGGTGCCATGCGATAAGGAGCTTTAGAAATAGGTGCAGCCCGGCACAAGATCAATACTAAACTCAACTTCTCGATGAGGAGGAAAATCAGGAATCTCATCGGGAAATACATCTGGGAATTCTTTCGCAACAGGAATATCAGATAAAGATGGCTCCTTTTTCGAGACATCAACAGCGTAGATAAGATAACCCTCATCTCCGCTAAACAAAAGTCGAGACATTTCCAGAGAGGATACCAATGGAATTTTAGCTTGGGAACCCTTGCCATAAAAATTCCACTTGGGTCCATCAATAGGTCGAAATCGAACCACTCCATGAAAACAATCAACAGTAGCTCGATTTGTTGTCAAAATATCCATGCCAACAATACAATCAAAGTCGTGCATTGGAAGGACAATCAAGTTCAGAAATAACACATTGTCCTCGTATATCAATACACAATTATGCACAACTTACTCAGACAGAATAATCTTTCCTGCTGGCGTGGCTATTGATAATGTATCATACAACGGAGTACACATAATATCATGTGATGCAACAAATGCATGAGATATGAATGAGTGAGATGCTCCTGTATCAAATAAAACACGTGCAGGATAATCGCAAAGCATGCAAATACCTGCAATCACACCATCAGGAGCTTCTTTTGCCTGATCCTCTGTCATAGCATACACTCAAACTTGAGGAGGGACTTGGGCACTCTGACCACTCGGTCCTCGATATCGTGGAACATTCGACTGATGAAAAGAGGGAACAGGAACAGCAGGTCTCATCATACTGGGGCCACCTCTAAAGCCTAACTGGGGTTGAGAAGAAGTCGTACCCCTGTTCGGACATACACGAGAAAAATGGCCTTCCTGTCCACAATGATAACAAGTACCAAACATACCTCGACACTGCTCGATAGTATGTTTGCCTCCACCATAACTACAATAAGGAGCAATCACGGGACTCCCTCTCTGGGATCCACTGGAACTTGTAGAAGAATAAGAAACAGTGGAACCAGTCTTCTTAAACTTCCTACCTCTCGGACGCAAGGTAGGCTGCTGAGCTGTCACTGGAGGTGGAGGAGTGTACTGAGGACCTCCTCGTTTTAGTCCAGCTTCAGCTGCCTTTGCTCGTTCAACTGCCTCTGCGTAGCTTGTAGGCAAACCACAAACAACAAAAGTATATATCGCAGGATGTAAGCCGTTCACAAACCTGTTATATTTTGTCTTTGCATTCGCAGCTACGTGAGGTGCATACTTCAACAAAGTCGAAAATTTTGAAGCATATTCTGCAACAGTCATCGTTCCCTACTGCACACTATTGAATTCATTCTCCTGAGCAGTATAATAAGAAGGAGGGGAATACTGCTCCAAAAACTGGGCCTTGAAGACATCCCATGTGACTTCAATCCAGGCCTCTTTCAGTCCAATTTCAACGGCTTCCCACCAAGATTTTGCTCAGTATTTCAGTTGGTAGAGAGCAAGTTTCATTCTCCGAGCCTTAGAATATTCAACAATATTAAACAAGTGCTCAATATCCTTCAACCAGGCCTCAGCTCTTTCTGCACTCTCGGTGCCAAAGAACCTCGGTGGTTTCAGATCCTGGAATCGAGCCATCACCAGATCCATGGACAATCCTTCAAATTGTCCAACTATCCTCTCAGTACTACTACTCGCAGTTTCATTCGTGGGATCCATATACAAATCAGAGGATCAATATCACAAATCAATATCAATTTCACATCATCATCATCATATCATATCATCAATTTCATCAACAACTTACTGAAACAAAATCAAGTAGGAGCAAGTAATACAAATAAATCAAACACAAACGCACAATTTATTTGTGCCTATTCAAGTGTACACAAGACTCAATTGAGCATTCCCAGCTATGCTCTGATACCACTCCGTGTGGGGCCCTTAGCTCCTAATCGTTATTACAACGTAATCTGATTAGGGTTAATTAATTACAGCGAAAAACGAGATTAAATTTCTTTACAATGAGCCAAAATATGTTATTTGAATACTAAAAATAGTATTTCATCTCACATCATAAAACATGCCCACACATAATCAAAACAACTCATACAACAACAAATCATATCCTCGGGACATACCCCGGTATATAGATACATAACATATATGCTGGGAAAGACCACGAAACCTCAACTCAAAATGTGACTCCCTCCAGAAGTACCATCTCCGGTCTCCTGATATCCTGGAGTACCTATCATTGTCCACATACAAAGACAACAACAGCCCTATCTGGGGTGAGCAAAGCTCAGTCTGAAGCAACCACAATATATACCACAGATATCTAAACAATGATATATGATATGCAATGCATGTATGTCGTGGAGGTATCAGGTCAAATGCCCATCCACTGAGCACATGTCAGAATCAATCGAATCGCTATCAAATCAATGCTCGAGCTGGCACACCGGCCTCAATCAGGGATAATCGTATGATAGCGTCGACAAAGCGCCATCAAATCCCAAATCTCAATCAATCATCGGGGCCACAAATGACTATGCTTTAAGGGTCATGTAATACCAAACATAGCATTGTGTTCACAAACCCCAGAATCAAATCAAATCATATCAGGGTATCCAAGGATCATAGCTCAACGTGCATGTCATGTATGCCACATCAACTCAACAAATAAGGCATATAGACATGTATCTCAATCCAATCAATCAAACATATATCATATAATACAGATACCTGTCGTATGTTACCCGGTCGCAACATATCTCAATTCTTCGTTCCAGTCGATGTAGCTTTAAGATTTCAGTATAAAAACTCTATCTACATTAATAACACATTCTTTTCAATCAATAACATAATTCAAAATCAATAAAATAAGTTTCAAATATCTTTTGAAACTTCAAAAATTCATATCAAAGTCAAATCATAACATAATTCAATTCCGACTTCAAAACATAGTTTCTTGTCGGTTATTCTACCACATATATTTATCAGAATTAATAATAACTGACAAATATTTCTTCAATCTCAATCCAATCAATAAAATTCCCTAATTATAATAAATTAGGAATAATTCAAAATAACATCACTATAATCTTCTCTACTTCGTTAAAATCATACACTATTCTTCAATTTCTGTATGATTTAACAATTTATCGGATTTATTCCAAAAATCGACGAATTTCAAATATCACCAAAACTATAAAATTTATACCTCAAATCGAAGACCTCGTGTCAACGATCCCAAAACTGAAGTCGGTTCGTCGATTGGATAAACCGATAAGTCGCAAGATCGAAAAGAAAAATCGAAAACCCTATTTCTTCTTTCTCTCCTCTTTGCTATAGGTTCTCAGAGAATGAATCTAACGTATGTGAGTTTCAACTTTATCTTTCTTCTTTTTTTTAAATTTTAATAATTTTTTTTAATATTATATTATTTTATATTAATATAATAATATAATATAATATATACTATTTAACATTTTAACGCTGGTATATCCCTTTGGACCAGTCAAAGGATCACATTTTCCAAAACTCAAAACATGAAACTTCTCTATCTTTGAGTTTTCTACGTTATATCCAAATCTCAAATCATTTGGACTTTATATGAAAAAGATATGTCACTAATTACCATTTTGCACTTAAAATTAATTCATTAATTTTCAACTTATTTACGAAAATGTCATCAAAATAAATTGAATATTTTTCAACTTATTTACAAAAATGTCATAAAGCTATTTTATTCTCGAGGTCTTACACTTGTATATTTTAGTTGCAGTTGATTATGTTTCCAAATGGATAGAGGCAATTCCATGTCGAACAAATGATCATAAAATCGTCATCAAATTTTTAAAAGAAAATATTTTTAGTAGATTTGGAATTCCTCGAGCCATGATAAGTGATGGGGGAACTCACTTTGTTAATAAACCATTTGCTTCATTAATGAAAAAATATGGTATTATTCACAAAGTAACAACTCCTTATCATCCTCAAACAAATGGACAAGTTGAATTAGCTAATAGGGATCTAAAGCAAATTTTGGAAAAAACTGTTAACTCAAAAAGAAAAGATTGGTCTCTCCGACTTAATGATGTACTTTGGAAATATCGAACAGCTTTTAAAACATCATTGAATATGTCTCCCTATAGGCTGGTTTACGGAAAACATTGTCATTTTGCCTGTGGAATTGGAACATAAAGCTTATTGGGCGATCAAAACTTTTAATTCAAGTATGGATGATGCCAACAAATTGCGCAAATTGCAACTTAATGAACTTGATGAACTCATAAATGACGCGTATGAGAATTCAAGGATTTATGAAGCAAAAATCAAATCATTTTATGATAAAACAATTCTAAGAAAATCTTTTGAGATTGGTAAAAAAGTTTTGCTTTATAATTCGCGACTTCACATATTCCTAGGAAAATAACGATCAAGATGGACAGGTCCATATGTTGTAAAACATGTGTATTCTTATGGAGTTGTGGACATTGAAAATCCTAAAAATGCTGATGTTTTTAAAGTAAATGGACAAAGGCTTAAACCATTTTTAGAAAATGAAATTTTTCAAGAAGAGTTTATTTCCCTTTCCGATCCTTGATTTTTTTTGTGTTGCATTTAATTTTGTTTGTTTTTATTTCAGGTTTCCTTAATCTTTTTATTTTCCCGGTTAAATGGTGGATAACGGTACTCCGTGACTCTCATAGTCGGTTTAATCAGTTTTCCATAATTGCTGATACAAAAATAAAAAAAAATCATTTCTTTTCTTTTCAAAATGGATGAAATTCTCTAAAAAATTTGTAAATATTTTCCCTCTGTTTCTGAAAATGTTCTAAGAAAAATTTATGCAGGAAGATGTGAAAGATTGAGATTGCTAATGCAAAAAGGAATTCCAGAAGATATTCGTCTTGTAATAGAAGCTAAGGTCAGATTAGGAG
>NC_133311.1:8573588-8583068 GCF_012295235.1 Primulina huaijiensis
CATTTTTCTGAGCATTTATCTGTATTCCAACTCCATGAGAGAAATCGTTGCCATAAATTGAAACATTTATTAACCTGTGAGGATATGGAGTTGAGACTCTTACTAGGAATTTCTGAAGGCCGTGTACATTTAACTACCTGAAATAAGCTTTGAATTGATCATCTCAAATTATTTCATAAATTATAATTATGATGATCTTGATATAACTTTGACAGTTTTCAAATTTAATTTAAACACTTAGATAGTTTTGATTACATTTCTATTTAAATTAATCAATATGTTTTGTATTGCTATTAACGCTTAAATTGCTAGGGACTAGCAATAAGCTGGTTGGGATGTGTGATAAACATAAAAATTGTACATTAATTAAATGTTTTATAATATAAATATATAGTTTTTGTTTTATTAAATGTTTAAATATCATATGTTTTATAATAAATTGTATAAAATATAAGTTGTTGTGATATTACAAGTTTTTACTATTTTTTTACAGGTTCGATAAAACAAGAATAAACTTGGTGTTGCAAATGGGATTAAGATGATTCTTGGACCTGTAGAAAGTTGATTATAATATCTACAATATTGTTGACAAGCATGAGATAAAAATCCTCTCACAATTGGGATCAAATTAAGCAACAAATAAAGTTATCAAAGGAGTGGCAGTTTTACCATGCTCTAGTATTTTGACCATATCTCTCAAACTACTTGGTCAAATGGTTTGAAACAAATACCACAACTAGACAACTCAATTATCCACATATTTCTTATTATGTGAAGAAGCAAATTCGGAGAAGAAGATTTTCAAAAGTGATGTGTAATATAAAATAATATCTTGGAACACCAATGAAGACTTATGTGTAAAAAAATAATATTTTATTTGTGGTTGTCTCCCCAAATTTGGCTATAAATAGGGGTGCATTGTAATGTATTGAGATATCCCTCATTCTATGAACAAACCTTTGAGTTCATAATATTTCTCTCTATATTTTTCATTTATTTCTTCATTTAAATACAATTAGCATGTTAATTTCATATTCAAAGTTTTACACTTTGAATAATGAATAGCTAACTTCCTAAAGTTGAGATGATAAGGTGAAACTCTTGGCATGATAATAAGGTTATTAAAAGGTAAGAATCTATGTTTTATATTATTTAATCATTATTTATTGTTTATGTTATATTTATTTCTTTAAGCATTTTTATACCCTACTTATAAGTGGGAGTTTTGATTTATTGTTGCTATATGTTACACTAAATTCTTGGAACCATTTAAATGTTAGTTTGGTATTACCAACCATTTAAAGTGGATGCCTTGATTTATTATATATAAATATATTATAATATTAAATTCTTGGAACCATTTAAATGTTAGTTTGGTTTTACCAACCATTTAACTTGGATTCCTTGATTTATTATATATGAATATATCATAGTATTAATTTATTGGTACCATTTAAATGTTTGTTTGGTTTTACCAACCATTTAAAGTGGGAACCTTGATTTAGTGTTTACAAATATATATAGCACAATAAATACTTGACCACATTTATAAGTTTTGGTATATATTATATACTTATAAGATAATAATTTATAATATAATATAAATATGATTATTTAATATATTGGAACCATTTTATTAAGTGAATTCCAATATTGTTCGTTAATGTTAACTTTATTAAAATACCAATAGTGGATCCTTTAATCTCAACTACTTAAATTAAAATTTGAACAATTAAAATTTACCCATTAAAGATTCAAACAATTAAAATTAAAAAGAAACAAAAACAAAAACAAAACAAAAAGACATTGTAGTGGACTTGTAATTACCTTAGCTCCCCTGTGGATACGATATCGGACTCACTGAATTATACTACTTGTGGACAACCTGCTCTTGGGAGTGCAACAATCAAAATGACAACATTGGTAATACAAAACAAACATTTAAATGGTACCAAGAAACTAATATTATGATATATTCATATATAATAAATCAAGGAATACACTTTAAATGGTTGGTAATACCAAACTAACATTTAAATGGTTCCAAAAATTTAGTGTAACATATAGCAACAATAGATCAAAACTCCCACTTTTAAGTAGGGTATAAAATGCTTAAAGAAATAAATATAACATAAACAATAAGTAATGATTAAATAATATAAAATATAGATTATTACCTTTTAATAACCTTATTATCATATCAAGAGTTTCATCTTTTCATCTCAACCTTGGGAAGTTAGCTACTTATTATTCAAAGTATAAAACTTTGAATATGAAATTAACATGCTAATTATATGTAAATGAAGAAATAAAGGAAAAAAAAAAGAGAAATATTATGAACTCAAAGGTTTGCTCATGGAATGAGGGATATCCCAATACATTACAATGCACCCCTATTTATAGCCAAATTTGGGGAGACAACCACAAATAAAATATTATTTTTTTTACACACAAGTCTTCATTGGTGTTTCAAGAAATTATGTCATTATACACATCACTTTTGAAAATCTTCCCATCCGAATTTTCTTTTTCACATAAAACAAATCATGTAGATAATTGAGTTGTTTGAATTGTGTATTTTTTTTTTTTACAATTTGACCAAGTAATTTGAGAGATATTGTCAAAATACTAGAGCATGATAAAACTGTCACTCCTGTGGTATTTTTATTTGTTGCTTAATTTGATCCCAATTGTGAGAGGATTTTTATCTCATGCTTGCCACCAATATATTAGATATTAAAATCAACTTTCTACAGGTCCAAGAATCATCTTAATCCCATTTGCAACACCAAGGTTATTCTTGTTTTATCGAACATGTAAAAATATTAAAAACTTATAATTACACAACACTTATATTTTTTACAATTTATTATAAAACATATAATATTTAAACATTTAATAAAACGAAAACTATAAATTTATATTATAAAACTTTTAATTAATGTACAATTTTTTATGTTTATCACACACAGCAGTTGAAAATACCGTATTCAACATACATTTCATGAACTTAAAAGCATGTGCGTAAACGTGACGTATAAAATCATAACCTGTCAAAACATGTCTCATCATATCATCATATACGTATACATTTTCTTTTAATTGAATTCAGTTTATTAGTTGTGACTTATGTATCAGCTCTATTCGATTGATCCATCTAATATAACCGCGGTACCCGACGGCGGGGACATCAGCGACAGCATTACGCCATCCACTGAGCCTTGGCCCCAGCTCATAATATCTCATATAATCGTATTACTCACAACCAACTCACATCCTTCAAAACGTGTCATCATATTCATCACTTTATAAAAACATGCATATACGTAAATTTTCCTTAAAACCAAGCATGCACCGTAATTTTCATAATTACATAAAAATAATAAACATAATATTTAAAACATGATAAATTTGTGCTCAGGGCGCTGCCAGGACCAAAAACTCACCCCGGGTGCAAAATGATCATTTTTCCCCTGGAAACCCAAATCCATCCGAAACTTAACCGATTCGTTTTAAAACTTGGACCGGGGTCTCGGTTTTAACCCGAATCCATCCGAAACTTAACCAAGTCTTTCCCGAATCAAATCATGTCTTAAATTTACCCAACCAGCCCTTAAACCATACGTTCCAGCCCACTATAACCCATGAAAACAAGGCCACAAGCAGCTGGAATTTCCGCCCCCTTGCTCAAACAAAAACCCTATTGCACCAAGCCGCGTGTTTATCGATCCTAGTCAAAATCCGATGTGTCTAGCACCTAACCAGCTATTCTAGAACCAAGAACGAACTCAAGAGACCCTCCTTGAACCATCTTAGCTAACCCTACTACCCAAACAACTAACCCCACGTGTTACACCCGAAACCCCTCAACAAACCAACCGAGCCACCCCTCAACTTACCCCTTCGATCAAATTCTGAACCAAGACCAGCAGCTCACGGCTCTCTCCCAGCTCCGTCACAGACCCAAGAGGGTCAGCTTCTTGGCCAGGATCGAAACATGCACGACTTCCCAACCCATAGCCTTGGAACTCATCAAAACCGAGCCAAAAACGTTAAGCATTGTGTTGAAAACCAAATTCTGGATTCTGGAGTTTGACAAACTGATCAACCAACTGATACGCGCAAGTACATTCAACAACTGGACTTAATAACTGAAATCAGCTAACTGATCAGTTGGAAACTGATTTATGCTAAAGCACCATTCAACTGAACACATCTCGGGAAAGAACGATCAACCGACAAAGAGACATAGAAGATTGCAACGCATTATTGAAGCTTGCTGTTACGCTGCTAAAATCACAAGCAGCTCACGTATATCAGACATATCAGTAGCATCTAAGGCTACACTTTGAGCGTGTTAGCACTTTGTAGTTCAATCAAGAATATATCAGTTGTGCTAAGATCAGTCACGAACTGATAAAAGCTGTTGTATGCTAAGAGTTTCAGTTTTGGCAGTGTTAAGTCCAAACTGAAGTGGGTCAGTACCAGTCTTGTATTCGATCAAAGTCTTTTAGTGGAAATACTATCCTTGAGATAGAAGGGGTGACGTAGGCGTGATTGAAATCTCCGAACATCCAGAAACAATCCTTGCGTACTTTATTTCTGTTTTGTATTCTATCTTTCAGTCAGTTATTTTCCGCCACTACTCTTAGTTTAACTCATTGTCATTGACCAACAAGATTCCGAGAATCAGTTTGTCACCAAACTGAATTCAAAATTCGAAAAGATTCTTTTTAATTGTGAGTGATTATTCAACCCCCCCTTTTAAACACTATTGATACGTTAATCGATCCTATCAAGTGGTATGAGAGCAGTTGAATCTTGTTCTTGAATACTTTTGTTCTATAAACTTGCTAGCATGACTTCATTCAACAAAATCCCTATGTTCTCACATAATTGGAAAATCAGAATGCAGGCTCATTTAGCTGCACAAGATGATGACATGTGGTATGTCATAACTGATGGACCCATGAAGATTCTAAAAACTAATACAGCAGTTGCCATAACAGAAGGGGCACAACAAAGAATAGAAAAGCCCAGAGAAGAATGGACAACTGAAGATAAAAGAAAAGACAATCTTGATAATGTGGCTAAAGACATTCTGTACAAGATGCTGGACAAAATAACTTTCAGCAAAATAAAGATGTGTAAGACAGCCAAAGAAATTTGGGAAAAGCTGATCCAGCTTTGTGAAGGACATGATCAAACCAAGAAAAATAAACTTTCAGTTGCAGTTCAAAAGTTTGATAATATCAAAATGAAAGCAGGATAATCAATGCACGAGTATGATGAAAGAGTAAGCAGTATCATCAATGAGTTAAATGCATATGGAAAAGTGTATACAAACAAAGAGGTTGCACTGAAGGTAATGAGAGGTCTTTCCAAAGAATGTGATGTCAAAACTATGGCAATGAGATAATCCAAAGACCTGAACCAGATTGAACTTCATGATCTATTTGCTGATCTTAAAGCTTATGAGTTCGAACTGCAAACCAGAGAAGGAAAACCATCCACACCAGCAGCCACAACTGCTCTAGCTGCTGTCAGAACAGAACCAACTAGTTTAGTTGAGAAATCTGCTGATCAGTTAAGCAATGATGCTATGTCACTATTCATCAAAAAGTTTGGAAGGTTCATGAGAAAGAATCAAGGAAACTTTCAGAAGTCATACCAAAGAAACAACTTCAAAGATGAAACAAATGCTTGTTACAATTGTGGCAAATCAGGTCACTTCATTGCTGACTGTCCTAAACCCAAGAAGGACAGTCAAGGCTCAACTGATAGAAGAAAGAAATCATATGAGAACAAAAGAAAACCCAAGGATGATAAGAAGGCCTTCAGAAAGAAACATGATGTACTCTTAGCCGAAGGAAGCAAATCTAAATGGGTAGAAACTGACAGTGAGGAGTCAGAACCAGAAAGCTCATGCAGCTCTAGTGATGATGAGGAAGACAAGTGCCTGATGGCTAATGATGCAGAAGAAGAATCATCTAGTCAACAGGTATTTGATTTCAGCTCAACTGACTTTACACGAGAAGTACTCATTCTAACACTACATGATATGGTAAATGAATATCAAAAGCTTGCATCATTATTTGAAAAAATCAAAGCAAAGCAAACTAATCCCACAGACAATAAAACCAAAACCGATGAATCAGTTGACGGGATGAGTCTGAAAAGGGAAATTGCTGAGTTAAAAGCAGAAAGAAACAAAGATCAATTATTAATTCAAAAGTTGATTCTTAAAAACTCAAAACAGACTGAGCTCATTCAATATTGGAACAAGTCAACTACTGCACTAAATGAAATGCAGAATTCACAAAAATCAGTTTCTGATAAAACTGGTTTAGGGTTCAACACTCAAGGAGAAATGTGTCCAAATGACACTCAACCAAAGCTAAAAATAGACAAAGGGAAATATATTCACTTTGTTAAATCAACAATATTACAAGAACAAATTGAGCCTAGTAAGCTGATTGAGCAACCTACTGTAAATATGAACAAGGCTAGAAGAAATGAGATTGGTTATAGTAAAAAATCCTCAACTGATTCACAAAGTCAGTCATCAAAGAGGTTTCACAAAAACTATTCAAATAGCTACTTCAATTACTATAACTGCAAGCCAGTTGAGAAGAGATACAAGCTAAACAATCAGTTGAATAAACCTAAAATACATAATGTATCATCTGTACACTACACACCATGCACACAAAAGCCGAGAAAAACAATTTGGAATACAACTATTGGAAAGTCTGTTAGACTAATCCAAGTGTGGGTTCCTAAGGGACTAATCAGCTCAGGACCCAAATAAGTATGGGTACCAAGTTTTATTATGTGTGTGATTGCAGATAACAGGTACAAACAAGAACTCAATATGGTATTTGGACAGTGGATGTTCGCGACACATGACAGGAGATGCAAGTGTGCTATCTCAACTGACCAAATACAGTGGTCCAAACATCAGTTTCGGGGACAATTCCAAAGGTAGAACTGTGGGTAAGGGTAAGCTTATCCATGGTAACTTTACTTTTAAAGATGTTCTATTAGTAGAAAACCTGAAGTATAACTTGATTAGTATCAGTCAGTTATGCGACAGTGGATTCTCAGTACAATTTGACAAAAATTCATGTTCAGTCAAAACTTCAACTGATGAAATCATACTAACTGGCAAACGTTGTGGAAACACATATAAAGTCAGTTGGAATGATCAAACTTATGCACCAGTTTGTTTTATTGCTTCCAAGTCATCTAAAAACTGGTTGTGGCATAAGAGACTAAATCATTTAAACTTTAAAACCATTGCCTATCTGAGTAAACATGAACTTGTAACTGGTTTGCCCAAAATAGATTTTTCAAAAGAAAAACTTTGCTCAGCATGTCAGTATGGTAAACAAGTACGATCCTCTTTTAAAAACAAGGGTTGTAAATCTTCATCCCGATGCTTAGAACTGTTGCACATGGATCTTTTTGGTCCTATACCAGTCATGAGCTTAGGGGGAATGAAATACACCTTGGTGGTCGTAGATGACTTTTCAAGATTTACTTGGGTTATTTTTCTCAAATCTAAGGACCATACTGCTTCACAACTGATAAAGCTCTTCAAAAGACTTTTAAATGAAAAATCAGTTGGAATTGATCGAATCAGATCTGATCGAGGAACTGAATTCATCAATCAAACTCTTTCAAATTTTCTAGAAAATGCTGGAATTAAGCATGAGCTCTCAGCAGCCAGAACTCCTCAGCAAAATGGTGTAGCTGAGAGAAGAAATCGGACCCTTAAAGAAGCTGCTAGAACAATGCTTGCTGATTCTGGTATTTCTCAAAGGTTTTGGGCAGAGGCAGTAAACACTGCGTGTTATACTCAGAACAGATCAATGATTAATAAGAATCATATGAAAACACCATATGAGATCTGGCATGGAAGAAAAAGTATAATTACTTATTTCAAAATATTCGGCTGCAGATGTTTTATCCTTGATAATGGTAAAAATTATTTAAAAGCGTTTGATGCTAAATCTGCAGAGGGAATATTTCTTGGATACTCATCAGTTAGTATAGCCTATAGAGTCTTCAACAAGAAAACCCTAAATGTTGAAGAATCAGCTCATGTTGATTTCGATGAAACTGAACTAACTGATAAGCCAACTGATCAAGTTGAGCTAGCTGATCGATTTACAGATATCAGTTTGGAAGATGATAGCAAAAATGAAAGTCACAGCAATCAAAACAGATTTCAAACACCTGAACCAGAAGTACTGGACCAATCAGATGTACATAAAGTCGTTGCTGATGATCAGTTGATAGAGCATAATGATAACACTCAAATACCAGTTGACGAAGCACCAACTGAGACTGAAAATTGTGTTCAGTTACCAACTGAAGAAATTGCTGATACAACAAATACTGAGTACAGATGGAAAAAATCACACCCACCTGAACTGGTAATAGGAAATCCATCAGATCCAGTAAGAACTCGAAATCAAATGCTAAATTTATTTATCCATTCAGCTTTTGTTTCACAACTAGAACCGAAGAAAACTGATGAAGCTCTTGCTGATCCTAACTGGGTAAATGCAATGCAAGAAGAGCTAAATCAGTTCACTCATAACAATGTCTGGAACTTAGTTCCAAGACCAATTTCAAAAACTATTATAGGTACAAAATGGGTGTACAGGAACAAACTGAATGAAGACGGCTCAGTTGTACGCAACAAAGCCAGACTTGTGGCACAAGGATATAGGCAAGAAGAAGGAATTGACTATGATGAAACTTATGCATCAGTTGCAAGACTGGAGGCAATAAGAATCTTTCTTGCTTATGCATCACACAAGAACTTCAAAGTATACCAGATGGATGTGAAGAGTGCTTTCTTAAATGGTCAGCTGCTGGAAGAAGTATATGTTGAACAACCTCCAAGTTTTGTAAATCATAGATTACCTGATTATGTTTATCATTTGAACAAAGCCCTGTATGGTCTTAAATAAGCTCCCAGAGCTTGGTATGAAACACTTTCAAAATTTCTAACTGATCATGATTTTTCCGTAGGATCAGTTGATAAGACTTTGTTTAAATTTTCTAAAAATAATCATATCTTACTTGTTCAAATTTATGTTGATGACATTATATTTGGGTCAACTAAACCCAAATTGTGCGAAAAGTTTGCTAAGTTAATGCAGGACAAGTTTGAAATGAGCATGATGGGTGAACTGACATTCTTTCTTGGACTGCAAGTGAAGCAACTGGAGACTGGTATATTCATCAGTCATNAATCAGTCGGTCTCCAAGAAACTGACATGATCCACTTGTGCTTTTACGATCTAGCTTACATCCTGCATAATCTGCATCTGAATATCCAACTAAATTGAAAGAAGAATCTTTAGGATACCATAATCCGACATTTTGTGTGCCCTTAAGATATTTCAAAATTCTTTTGGCAGCTGAGAAATGTGATTGCTTAGGATTTGCTTGAAATCTGGCATA
>NC_133311.1:8583103-8645679 GCF_012295235.1 Primulina huaijiensis
TGAGAGATTATGGAGTAATTACAAATGAATCGCCCATATTTTGTGACAATACGAGCACAATTGCCATTACCTATAATCCAGTTCTTCACTCAAGGACAAAGCATATAGATGTCAGACACCACTTCATTAGAGATCATGCTTTGAAGAAGGACATTCGACTGGAGTATATATCAACTGAGCAACAAGCAGCTGACATCTTCACCAAACCATTACCCGAGACTAAGTTTTCTTACTTTCGCAATATTCTTGGTTTAATTGATTTATCATAAGAAAATTGTTAATGCTACTTTACTAATGAAATTGTCTGCAGAAAATAAGGACACAACAATAAACTGAAAATGATATGTTATTAAGAATAAAAACGATTCCATCTTACAGTAGACAATTCAGAACCAACTGAATCCTGCCATTCTGTAATAAAATTGTTCAATTCATAAATTCGGATTCTAGAGAATGATTTAGTTATAGAAATCTTCTTAATCACATGCCACTCCTTCCACAGCATTGCTTGTAACAGAACCTTGTCATCTACAAGCTCTGTAACATGTCTGACTTCAAATCGTTCCATGTATCTTCTGGCTGTTGCTGCTTGAACTCGAGAAGGAGTCGCACCACTATTACTTATTCTCTGCAACTCATGAATTTCGAACCATGTTGACATCACCTTTTTCAAGACATATTCTTCCATCTTCTTCTTCAACTCTTCTAAATAAGCACTTGTTTCTTCTATAACGTGAACATGCGTACTACTAGAAGCATCGGAAACATCTGAATCTGCCATGTTTAAATGATATTATCTCACAACTCACTGCTATTATCTTATTTATAGACATGTGACATTTAATGTCAAAGAAGTTGAAGAGTCTCAAGCCAACAAAGCATTTTCTCAATTACCCAGGCTTCTTATCTATCAGTTGCTTATTTGATATCAGTTTGTTCATTACCAGTTGATTCATTTTTTCAACTGATATCAGTCTGGTTTTTAAATCTTAACTGATTACAGTTTACAGTCAACAAATATTAGTTCTTTAACAGTTCATTCGTTCAGTTAGTAATTCATTTACAACAACTAATGAAACTGCCAATTTACAGGAAAGAAAAAGACAAAATTAACTCAGATAAATATTTCATTCAAGCATAAACATTAGCTTGCATTACAGCATAATATTTTTCCTCTACATCAATTATCCACATCTTCAACCAAGTGGATAAAGGTGGAGTGAACGTCTTGGCAAAGCTGTGTGAATAAGCTATGCACCTCAAGATCTTTAATTCCTTCTGGAGCATCAGCTGATGACTATGACCATCCTTAAAGACGTCAATCCACTCAGTTATGTGCAAGTGCTCCAGCACCTTCCTCAGCTCTGCCACCCATTCAGGAGTGGTAGCCTCTCCAGTGTTATACAAGAACTCAAGTTCTTGTAACTTCTCCCAGTACTGAAGATTCTCATAGAAGACTTCATCTTCTATCTCAGCCTTCCTGGCCTCCAGAGAAAACGGCGAAGCACTCGAGCTACTCGCACCAGCCATTTCTTTTATCTTAAATATTTCACTAATATGACCGAAACTAACTGTGTTACTTCTATTTATAGCCGAGAGTTATGGAAGCTGAAGGGCCGTGCACGTTCCAGCAAACAATAAATTCCTTAAACTTTAAATTTATTTTTATCGTCATTTTTAATTATTTTGCGCACCGATTAAGGGGGAATATCAGTTTTTGAAAATGTTAACTTAGAGGACAATTGTTTGTGAATTCTCAACTGACATGAATCAACATCCCAACTGATTGTTCAGCTGGATATTTTACAAATCTTCTCGTATTAGTTAACAAATTAAAAAATTATTATATTCCAAATCAACTAACGTGACTGCAGTTTCATAACGTGGCCTATTTTAAACCGCTTACTTTTTGCACACACGCTTACAGCACACGTACACAAATTTTTATTCAAATTTTTTTTGGACTGACACGTGTCCCGAATTTGAACAGTCACGAACAAATGTACTATGCCCGCCTCAATTCAGTTTTCTGTCTTACGCATACAATCAGTTCCTAAGAGCATACTAATTCCAAAGCTTATCTTTTACGAATTTCAGATCAGTTTACTTTTCTAAATAGCGAATCAAATCCCAGCTCACATGTTGAACGCTATGGCCATTGATTTTGACTCAGTTTTATCAGTTCAAGAAGCTGATGTTAAGAATGTTTTCTGAAGATTGAATCGGCTGGTCTAAGGATGTTTTTGGGACAATCTTCGCAAGAGATCTACCCCAAGGAAGTAAATGAATTCTATATGAAGGGGTTCTTCACTACTGATGGAAGTATCTCTGTAACATTCAATAGTCAGCTGTTGATCCTATCTGAAGAGACCTTCGGAGAAATTTTCTCGTTGCCAATTGATGGGTACGTCAGCTTCTCTGAATTCAAAACATCTGACATTGAAGACATGCAATCCTTGCTGTCTGCTGATGGGCGGAAAATTAAAGTTTCCGATCCTAAGAAAGAACTGAAGCATGAGGTTCAGTTATTAGCCGACATTGTGGCGAAGGGCATATTGGCTAAAGCAGGCTCTTATGCTGCCCTTACTCTTGAGAAATTCCAAGTGATGACCATCTTCATGGGAGAGAAGAAAGCTAACTGGAGGCACATTATCTTCAATATTCTAAGGAATATGCTTCAATCTACCAAACAATCAAAAAGGCTTTGCCATTCCAATCAGTTATCTTCTGAAACTGAAGGGATTGGTAGCTGACAATGCTGGAAAATCCTCAAAGTTCAAGATCTTCACTGCCAAGAACATCTTGCCACCAAAGACCAAATAGGAGGTTGGGACGCAACCACCTGCTCCAACACCAGTCAAGAAGGCCAAAACTTTGGCCTAACTGAAGACTGCAAAACGAAAACTGATTATCAGAGAATCAGATTCGGAGAAAACTCCTTCTCCTAAGCTTGTCAAGAGACCGAGGACGCAAAGAACTAAACCAATAACAACGGTGAAATTCATTCCAACTGAGAGCTTGACTCAATCAGCTGCTCAACAGCCTATTCAGGCTATACCTTTGCAAGTTATTCTACCTGATGATTCAGTTGCTGAAGAAGAGGCACCCGCTAAAATAAGAGCTCCCTTGACTCATGTAAATCGCCCTACCATCTTGCCTCGGGCCAGATCTAAAAGCGTTATATTGAGGGAACCAGTGGACACTACTCATTCTGGTCTGGATATTCATCACATTCTTACAACTGACAAAGGAAAAGACAAGCTAGTTGAAGAGCCAAGGCCATCTAATGCCATCCAAATTCACATTGACCTGGCTTGGGAACAGGTCAATGCATTTGCCACAGCGAATCTGAAATCTTTTGATAGTTGGAAGAAGTTAAGGACTGAAATTTTTGTCTAAGAGCTGAAGCGCAAATCCCAACTGAAAAAGTTTATTAAACTTGAAGAGATTGTCTTGAAAATAGTCATAGCTGCTACGATTGCCCAGGCATTGGAAAGGCAAAAATATTTCTTTGATCAGATTCGAGTCAAAAAGCTGACTAAAATAGTTGAAAAGCTGAAATCCAACTACAATCCCGTAGGTCTAACTGCCTATTATGATAGAGCTGTGTTCACCCAACTGGACACAGATCTTAGTGGGCTACAAATGGAAATCAGATTTTGGGAACAGGATTAGGAATTGGTTCTCCCTGAAAAATCCTCCAGTTCAAAAGCCAAAGAAGATACACCCTCCTCCCAGCAAAAAGAGCCATCTCCACAATCAGTTGCTGAAAAACCTGTTCAGGATGAGCCACAATCATTTGCTGTAGAACATCAGATGTACTCTGAAGCTGAGCTGAATTTTTCCAACATTGATGAAATCATTCAAGCAGTGGCGAAAGAATCTCTTATGAGTGAACCCATCTCTGAAGAAGTTGATCACTCAACTGATCAAATCGCTCAAGAGGTTCCTATCTCAATAGAAGTACCATTTCAATCTGTTGTTGCTGAAATAGAAGATCAAAAAGTGGTGGCTAGCCCATCACCAAATCAACAGATTGCTGAAAAACTTCCAATTGATGAGCTAGCTCAGATCACAACTGATTTTCAAGAAGATGCATCAGCTCATGATCAATCAACTGACAATCCTGCAGTATTTCCTATTCAGCAGGAAAATATCTCTGCTGATCGTCATCAATCTTCACCTCCTACAGTCCAAGTGGTAGTAACTGAAACAGATGTTCCAGCACAGAATACTTCTGAAACAATGATAACTGATAAGACCATGGTGGTCTTTGATCAAGTCTCAACGGAACCAGGAACATCTTGTCAGTTTCTGCCTCATTTTTCTACAGATTTTGATAAAGTTCTGGAAGATATTAAAGAAATTCAGCAGAAAATGAATGAAATGATCAATCATGTATACAAGATCCAGCATACTCAATTAGAGCATTCTCTGAAACTGGAACACTCTGAAAAATTCAACTATCAGAAACTGACGACAATTCAAGATGCTTTAACATCTCTCTCTCGAACAGTGGATGATATACAGAAGAACATAGGATTGGCTAAGAGTCTCTCAGTGACTCAAGACTCTATAAGCAAGAGAGTTGATGCTGTCGAGACACTTGTATCAAGAAAGATAGATGTACTTCAAATCTCTCTAACCTCTGCTGTTGAAAATGTATCCAACTCTGTCAATTTTCTATCAACAGATGTTCGAAGATTATCCTTGAAGATGGAGCTGTTTGACAAAAAGAGGGAAGAAATCAAAGAAATGCTAGAACAGCAGAAGAAATCCTCTTTTCAGAAGTAGCCATTTCTGTATTCATGAAGTACATGATTCAGTTGAATTTCTTATTTTATCTACATATATGATTCAGATGATCAATCTCTTATTTTATCTATAAAAGAATTCAGTTATTATTATTTGCTTAGTTTTGTCAAACACCATAAAGGAGAAAATTGTTGAAAACCAAATTCTGGATTCTGGAGTTTGACAAACTGATCAACCAACTGATACGCGCAAGTACATTCAACAACTGGACTTAATAACTGAAATCAGCTAACTGATCAGTTGGAAACTGATTTATGCTAAAGCACCCTTCAACTGAACATGTCTCGGGAAAGAACGATCAACCGACAAAGAGACATAGAAGATTGCAACGCCGCACTTAAATCAATACAACTTAGAACAACGCATTTCGGCGAAAGCTGTTAAGATGCCGCATCATAATAAATGAAGGAAACAATATCCAAGGAATGATCAAGTAAAAAATCAACGGATACAAAGATTCAAATTCATCTCAAGTTACCGTTGGAAAAGAAGCATATAAATAAGTGAACAAAGCAGCTGAGAAGAAGAACCATCAACGCATTATTGAAGCTTGCTGTTACGCTGCTAAAATCACAATTCAAAACTCACGTATATCAGACATATCAGTAGCATCTAAGGCTACAGTTTGAGCGTGTTAGCACTTTGTAATTCAATCAAGAATATATCAGTTGTGCTAAGATCAGTCACGAACTAATAAAAGCTGTTGTATGCTAAGAGTTTCAGTTTTGGCAGTGTTAAGGCCAAACTGAAGTGGGTCAGTACGAGTCTTGTATTCGATCAAAGTCTATTAGTGGAAATCCTATCCTTGAGATAGAAGGGGTGACGTAGGAGTGATTGAAATCTCCGAACATCCAGAAACAATCCTTGCGTACTTTATTTCAGTTTTGTATTCTATCTTTCAGTCAGTTATTTTCCGCAACTACTCTTAGTTTAACTGATTGTCATTGACCAACAAGATTCCGATAATCAGTTTGTCACCAAACTGAATTCAAAATTCGAAAAGATTCTTTTTAATTGTGAGTGTTTACTCAACCCCCCCTTCTAAACATTCTTGATACGTTAATCGATCCTATCACATTGATCGGCCCTCAATGCTTTCGACACTAAGCCAATTCTAGCCCCTGTGACGCCACCTTATGCAGTTTGTACTACTCCTAAAATCGATTCCCTAGCAGCCCCTTACATGAAAGTCATTGAAAACGTGAGTTATGAAATACGTATTTCTTGTCAAACCGAATGCATAAACATTTTATCATGCAAGGACCAAAAAATAAACATATCCAGCACACATATCAGCATATATACTACGTGAATGATGATAAAAAAAGGTACATGGCGTGTCTTAGCATTTATACGCTTGAAAACTTGAAGAACTACGCACGGGACGTGAACTGGAGAGGCGGGGGAGGAGCTTCCTTGAAGAAACTAAGGGAGCCGTGACTTGCAGCTGAAAGGAGAAGGAGATGCTGCTGAAAACTCACGTGAAGAGCTGCTGCAAAGTGAGGTGGGCGGCCAATCCATAGAAAAAAGGTTTAGGGTTAAGTTTATATGGTAATTAAGTTACTAATGGGCCCTGTTTAAAAGTTTAAGTGGATTAAAAAGGTTTTGAGCCCATTAATCAATAAAACAAACCCATCAAGCCTAAAAGCACTCACAAAAAATATTTCATTTAGGTAAGCTTTTGAAAATATTGCCCGAGCCCTCAAAAAGTTCCCCGAATCGTTAAAATTTATGTATCGAATTAAAATATAACCCCGCGGGTAAAAATACCCAACCGAGGCCCATTTTCAAAAATCATACTTAAAAACACCTTATATTAAATAATTAAAAATAATCATTCAATAAAAATATTTTTCCTGAATATCCTCGATCGAGCGCGAAATGCAACAAAAAATCCTAATGCATGAAACTTTAAATAAATCAAGAATTAAAACACAAATGAATGAAATAAACATGCATTTAATGCTTTAAAGGAATTTAATAAAATACCAAAGAAATTTAATAACTTGCATACATGTGGTTCACGTGGACCTTCATATTTTGGGGACGTTACAAAAGAACTCCGGGTATCGATTTCTCATATCTGTTTCGGCCTCCCAAGTGGCCTCCTCCACTGATTAATTCAACCACTGGACTTTGACCAAATTGGTCACTTTGTTCCGAAGTCTCCGCTCCTGTCTGTCTAGAATTCGGACAGGTCTTTCTTTATATAACAGATCTGGAGCAAGCTGCAACGGCTCATAACTCAAAACATGCAAAGGATTTGCCATATACTTTCTCAGCAACCCAACGTGGAACACATTATGTACTCCAGCCAGATTCAGCGGTAGAGCTACACGATAAGCAAGTGTCCTAACTCTGTTGAGAATTTTGAATGGTCCAATGAATTTCGAACTCAGCTTTCCTCTCTTCCCAAACCTCATAACACTGTTCATGGGTGCTATCTTCACGAATACGTGATTTCCTACGGCAAATTCGATATCCCTTCCTCTCTTGTCAGCATAACTCTTTTGGCGACTCTGGGCGGTCTTCATCCTATCTTGGATCCTGACCACCACGTCTACAGTCTACTGAACAATCTCTGGGCCAAGTTCTGATCTTTCACTGACTTCATCCCATTGAATCGGTGATCTGCACTTCCTTCCATACAGTGTTTTGTAGGGAGCCATACCTATAGATGACCGAAAACTGTTGTTGTAGGTAAAATCTACTAGAGGTAGCTTCGATTCCCAATTCCCATGGAAATCGATCACACATGCTCGCAGTAAATCTTCCAAAATTTGAATCACCCGCTCGGACTGGCCATCTGTTTAAGGGTGAAATCCCATACTGAATAGAAACGTCGTCCCCATAGCTGAATGTAAACTTTTCCAAAAGGACGATGTGAATCTCGGGTCCCTGTCAGACACAATAGAAACTGGGATCCCGTGCAATCGGACTATCTCCCGGATACAGAGCTCTGCATACTGATTCATGGAGAAAGTCGTCTTCACCGGTAAGAAGTGTGCCGATTTAGTAAATCGATCCGCTATAACGCAAATGGCATTAGATCCCCTGACTGACCTCGACAATCCAACAACGAAATGCATGGTGATATTCTTCCATTTCCACTCGGGAATAGGGAGTGACTTAAGCATCCCTGCTGGTCTCTGATGCTCTGCTTTTACTTGCTGAGAAGTGAGACATTATGATACAAATCGGCGAATGTCCCGCTTCATCCCTGGCCACCAATACAGCATCTGTATGTTCTTGTACATCTTGGTACCCCCTGGATGGATGGAATATGGAGATGTATGTGCCTATGTCAGAATATCCTCTCTGATCAAATCAACACTAGGCACCCACATCCTTCCTCTGTATCCCACAATACAATCAGACACTGCGTAGAGTACGCTATCCTTGGCTTCATCCTTCAGTCTCCATTTCGGTAACTGTTCATCTTCAGGCTGACCTCCACGGATTCGGTCTAGCACTAAAGACTGGACTGTCAGATTAGACAACTTGGGAGCTTTGCCCTTAGGATAAACTTCTAGGCCAAACCTCTGAATCTCTGACTGAAGAGATCTCTGCACTGACCGCTGTGCTACGACTGCTACTTTCCTGCTCAATGCATCTGCCACAACATTAGCTTTCCCTTGATGGTAGCTAATTTCACAATCATAGTCTTTTACTAACTCCAACAACCGTCTTTGTCTCATGTTCAGCTCTTTCTGCGTGAAGAAGTACTTGAGATTCTTGTGATCAGTGAATATCTGGCATTTCTCGCCGTACAAATAATGTCTCCATATCTTCAACGCAAAGACAACGACAGCTAATTCGAGATCTTGAGTCGGGTAGTTCTTCTGATGCAATTTCTACTGTCTGGAGGCATATGCTATAACCCGACCATGCTACATCAATACTGCGCCTAAACCAAGCTTAGAAGCATCGGTGTATACCAATAAATTGCCTTGCCCTGATGGCATGGCCAAAACTGACGCTGTGATAAGAGCTAGCTTCAATGTATCGAAGCTCTTCTGACAATCTTCACTCCATAAAAATTTAGCATTTTTCTTCGTCAATGAAGTGAGTAGCACTGCAATCGAGGAAAACCACTGAATAAATTTCCTGTAGTAGCCTGCCAAGCCTAGGAAACTACGGATCTCTGACACGTTCTTCGGTTCAACCCATTCTTTTACTGCGACCACTTTAGCTGGATCCACCTCAATGCCACTGCTAGATATAATATGTCCCAAAAATGCTACTTTATCCAACTAGAATTCACACTTACTGAATTTTGCAAACAACTTGCGACTCTGCAATACTCGCAAAATTGTACCCAAATTCTTACTGTGTTCTTCATGGCTCTTTGAGTATATAAGAATGTCGTCAATGAATACTATGAAGAATTGATCTAGGTAGGGCTGAAACACTCGATTCATAATGTCCATAAAAATTGTTGGAGCATTCGTCTGTCCAAATTGCATCATCAAGAACTCGTAGTATCCAGATATAGTTCTGAAGGCTGTCTTATGAACATCTTCATCTTATATCTTCAGTTGATGGTACCCAAAACGTAGATCTATCTTAAAGAACACTGTAGCTCCTCGAAACTGATCGAATAATTCCTCGATCCTTGGTAATGGGTATTTGTTTTTGATCGTTACCTTGTTCAATTTTCGGTAATCGATACACAACCCCATGCTTCCATCTTTCTTCTTTACGAAGAGCACTGGTGCGCCCCATGGTGAAAAACTAGGGCGGGTGAATTCTTTGTCTAGGAGCTCCTGAATTTGCTACTTGAGCTCTAACATCTCTGCTGGAGCCAAACGGTACGATGCCTTAGAGAATGGCACAGTTCCTAGCACAAGGTCAATGGTGAACTCGACCTCTCTCTGTGGTGGAAGTCTTGTGACGTTGTCTGAGAAAACGTCAGGAAAATCTCTGATAACTGGCACATCAGCTATCGATGGGTTGGGTACGTCAGGTGCTGAAATAATAATGGCAAAAAATTCCTGACACTCGTTGTGTACGAGTCTCTGTGCATGCATGCAAGAGATCATGCGAGGGAAACTTTTTCATCTATCTGGCTCAAAAAAAAATCGCTCCATGCCCAACGGCCTTACCTATACCGATCTTTTTTGAAAATCAATTAGAACTCCGTTCTTCATCAACCAACCTATCCCTAAGATAACATCAAACTCTAGCATTGGCAACACAATCAGATCGGCGTAAAACAGGTGGCCCTGTAGTTCAAGATAGATATCATTGACCACGCTAGTAGCTGATAACTCCTCCCATGGTGGGACTGTCATGGAGTAGATCATGTCGAGTCCAATGGACTTGACGCCCAAATAATCAGCAAACGTCTCTGAGATAAAAGAGTGAGTGGCCCCGGAATTTAACAAGGCATTCGTGGCTACTCTCTTTATAAAGATATTTCCTGAAGGACGTTAGCACAACACATAAACTTACACCCCAAAATACTAATATTAGCATCATGCATAGTTGGAAATTTCTATCCAAAGTCTCCAAAATACGAAAAAAACATACTAATATCCCCAAGTAACAATCAAAGTATGCATGACAAAAATAAATATGGTGCTTAATTAAATAGGTTACTTGTCAGTAGAGTCGTGTCTGGGTTCGCCTCCTCGGCATGCATGGCAAACACTCTCCCCTGAGTTGGTTGCCTCCACTGCGGGCAGTCCTTCAACATGTGTTCACTGGCTCCACACTTGAAGCATTTGCTCGAACCACATAAGCACTGACCCATGTGTCGACGGTTGCATTTCGAGCATGCTGGGTACTCACCAGTCTTCTGAGGAGCCTTCTTTTGTGTCATAGGACCCTTGCCATTCGGTGGTCCTGGGAACGGCCTCTTTTCCTACTGACCCTGGAAAGGCCTCTTGAATTGCTGCTGCTGCTAGGAGTGATGCTATTGGGGCACCTGATAGGGCCTCTTGCCCTGCCTGTCATTCTCGATATCACTCTGGTCCTGCTCTACCGCCAAGGCTCTCGACATAGAAATAGCATAGGTGGTAGGACTAGCAACTATAACATTACGGCGCAAGATTGACCGTAATCCATCAAGGAAGTGCCTCAACTTTTCCCTGGCATCGTTCGCAATTAGGGGCACGAAGTGACACCCCCTCTCAAATTTCCTCACAAATTCGGCTACACTACTGTCTCCCTGTCACAAAGTCATAAACTCCCTGGTCAGTCGGGAGCGTACTTCCACAGTGAAGTACTTGGAGTAAAACACTTCCTTGAAACCCTCCCAAGTAAGGGACTGCAAATTCACTGACACAGACGCGCTCTCCCACTACAGTCTGCGTCCTGCAGCTCCATAAATGTGAATATCACGTCGATGGACTTAATCCATCCCTCAACTATCACCGGGTCAGTAGTCCCCGAGAACTCCTTTGGATCCATCCTCCTGAACCTCTCATAAACTGCCTCTGGCCTGGGCCTCGCCCCCGTATCTATTCCAGCATTGTTCCCCGCAAACTGTGCGAAGAACTGAGTCATTCCTGCAAGCATCTGTGCCTGCATATTTGGCGGTGGGTGAGGAGGAGTGGCCCTCTCCTCATCCCGAGCCTCTCTGTCCTCTTCACGTGAGATCATACGTCTAAGAGGCATACTGTTCCAAGATTTACCCAACACGTAAACCAACATTCAATAAGATAATATCCATATCATAAGATGAATGTAATTTGAACTTAATCATGTAAATGCTGAAATCATGTATTTGATGCTTACTACATGAAAGAATTCTAAAACTTTAAAACTTATAGACTTGAGGTGTAATTTCGTGAGTTTCTCGCAACTGGCAGTAGGCATAACCCTTTACAAGAACACTGCTCTGATGCCAACTGTGACGTACCGTGCTTTTAAACATGCTTAAAATTGCGGAAAATAAAATTTTTTCTTAAATAAGTAATTCTCATTCAAAATGCCATATAATTAGAATGATTGAACAAATATTTGAAATATAAAAAAACTTGCAACGAGCATTTGTTTAAAACATCATAAAGTAATTTCATTAAAAATCAGAGTAAACCATTTTATCATGCATAAAACTATTGAAACTAAAGCAGTCCTCGGGTTAGGCCTCCGCACAGTCCGAGCCAACTCACTGGTCCCCGCCTCTCGTCTCCTCATACTCGTCCTCACCTGCATCGATCAAGTTTAGTGAGTCTAAAGACTCAACATGTATACACTGATAATAACAAATAATACATAATAAAACCACATGCATTTTAAAGTAGTCCATACATACTTAAAACCTGAACATACTTACATAACGATAGACGTGCTTGCATCATACATACTTAAACATGCATAAACATTATCATTTTGCATATAGATATGTTTCAAAGCAAGTGAACCACACATATTGTGTCCGATCAGACTAAACCACAGTACTGGACTGGCAGGGATGTCCGCTGCCACATACATAAGATCTTCGGTCATGCTTTACTGGGTGGATTGGTCCCTGGTCATGCTTTACCGCTTCTCAATCCTGATCATAAGCCGGTCATGCTTTACCAGGGTGGAGAGGTCCCCGGACACGTTCTCCGGCTTCCAAACCCGTTCATAATTGCTCACAACACAATTCGCATACCTCAAAAATAAAAATTTTTCTCTTTTTGCACGTCAAACATACTTACATAGCGTTGAGGGCTTCGTTGGATCTCGCTTGGGCTACTGCTGCACATGCGTACTAACACATTCTACAAGCAACATAAATTCCATAACTTAATCGTACCAAATTAAATTTACCACCAAAGTTATTAAAAAACTTACGACTTTCTAGACCACTCGGGACTTGACCATGTTTAATGCACATACTAAACCATGACATCGAACCCCGAAACAATCTTGATATGGTGTATGAACATTTCCCAAGCAATGGAAAACCCGAACCCCATTAAATCGTGACTCAACAATTCCCATTCAAGACTCGTAACAGCTAGTCTAACCCTCATCAAGTTTGGACATAACGATGTATTAACACCCAAATGAAGCAATAGCACTTGAACCTAAGTCCCCAACACTTCCGAACCAGCGCCTAGGCGCCTGCACTGTAGGTATGCAGCGCTTGGTCTAGCGCCTAGGCGCTACCAGCCTGCGCCACGGCGCTAACAGTGCAAAGGATAGGTGCTGCGGCGCTCCCACCAGGCGCTGCGGTGCTAACAGCTTCGAGATACAAACCTCAAGGTACTCATCTTCTACCATATCCTCTTCCCTACAACTTTTATTGCAACCAAACCCTTAACGACCCAAAAAAAATCACCAAAAAGCGTATGATCATAACACATGACATAACCTAACGTAGCAATGACCACTCGACGATTCCCAACGAAGCCTAAAACAAAAAAAAACTCAAGAAACATGAAGAACATATTTTATATCATCATAGTTTGAGCAGTCACACAAAAACGATCAAAACTCACCCGTTTCTTGTCCAAAAATTACGAATTCATTGTCAAATCAAAGGTATGGAAATGTATTACGTTTTATGTGTTGAAAGTTTCTTCAGAAAAGAGACCAAAATTTCGCAAGATTCGAAATGACAGCATATTCGATTTTTGAGATCAAAAAACTTGTTCAAAAATCATTTCAACCATTTTTGCTCAAACTTTGCACAACATAATCGGATTTTTACGCACAATATGCATCAAAATACTTAATACAAGATCGATGCAGAAATAAAAAAAATATACATGCCTTTGCGTCTAAACGCTCGAAGATAACAAATACCGGCGCGGTGGATTACGGGAAATGATCATGGGATGCTTGCTACACGATTTCTTGCTAGAAAAAGTACGTAATTCTATAGAAATGCAAGGAGAAGGGTGGCTGCTGAAAGAACTCTCAAGAACCCTAGGTTTTCTTAACAAAAGAATGAAATTCCAAGTGTGTGTGAATGTGTGTGCCGTTGGTGTGTGTGGGTGAGTGAGTAACGTCTATGTGTGTGAGAGGAATTAATTTAGGCTAAACATGATTAATTAAATAATTAGGTATAAAATAATACTAATCTAATTATTTAATCTCACTCAAAGATTTAATAAAAATAATTGAGTACCAAAATTTTCTAGATTAAAAATATCCAATTATTAAAAATAGTATTTGAAAAGCTTAAATCTTAAAATCACCTAAGAATATTAAAGTAGGCTTATGGAAATGCTTACAAATTCCATAAATCCTTTAAAATAACAATTTTCTTGACTTGAAATAAAATACCAAATTTTCATAAATTGCCTAAATCGTCACCGGTCTCTTTTCCCGATCCCATATCGAATATTCGTCTGAAACATGAAACTCGATTAAACGTTTTAGCGTGCACCAAATAAACATGTGATAATTTAAAATAATGTAAATCATAAATCATGCATCGTAAAAATCATGTTAAAATTAAATAAATAATTTAACAATTTAAATAAATGCATGGGTTTACGTGTACTGATTTTGAGCTCTACAATTGGTTCTGCAACTAATATTGTAGTCACTTCTCTAGACTCCAAGCTTTGGGGTTTTATTCAGCCTGCAGGGTTAAGAGTCTTACCTATTGGCTGTTCAGCAAAACTGATCGGAAGATAGGGTTTCAGCTACAAAGCCTACCAGGTCTGTTGTTCAACAGACAAAACCCATCAATGTTGAGATGTTGGATGATTAAAGTGGAACTGAATCATCATCATTATACTGCCACTTCATTACCATATTATATAAATTGATGATCAATGCGGTTCAGCATCAGTTGAGTCCAGTTTGAGCCGGCTCGACCAGTTTGGCAGCACATAGATCTTGTCCAAGGCAGATAGCTGTTCTACTGGCAAAGAGACTCAAGGTCGTTGCAGCATTTCAAGAGCTCAAGGCAACCAGTTGTTGGTATATCCAGTTCTGTCTTGAATAAACTAATTGATATTTGATGTTGTTTAAAATATGCTAGTAGTAACAATTTCCCTTATAATTGTTGATGTACTTAAATGTGTAATACAAGAGAGATCTATTTGATTAAATAAACATCATATTTATCCAGTTGTGTTTCTATGTGAATGAACTGATATTTACAGTATTTCTTTCCTAAACTGCTTGAATGATTAAAACATCTAAAATGTTTGTGTAGATAATTATTTTTCAAAGAGGAGTTTTTAATTCTGTTGTTGAGGGTGAGCTTTCTTACCCTCGAACTGAAATTGTTTTTAAAACCTGTTCTTAATTCAATTGTTGAGGGAGAGTTATTAAAACTGATTTTAAATGTGTTATCCCTCAAAAAGAATTTTTTTGCCTTATTAGCTCGAGTTTTGTGATCATCAAAAAGGGAGAAATTATTACAACATTTCATGTTCGCAATCTTGATTTTGATGTTGACAAAACTTATTTTTTTTTTTCTAATGATTTACCTAAGTGCGCAGGAAGCTAAAACTGATCTGGTTTCTAATTGATCTATTACCAAGCTAAAACTGAAGCTTTCGAGAATCAAACTGAAAGTGCCAACTTATTACCCGAACTGAACCAGTCCAACTGAAGTATCAAAGACCAGTTCAACTTATTGATCAATTGATAGGTGGTTCAACAGAAGACTTTCAGAAGCCCGACCAACTGATGAAGAGCTCAACTGATTAACAGCCCAACTGACCAGTTCAACTGACGAGCCAACTGATTTCACCAAATCAGTTCAAGAACATGTTAGAGAATTAGTTTGGAATCAATCGGTTTGCAGAACGCGACAAGCTTATCTTATGGAATCCAGCTACGCGTACTCAGTAAAGCATCTGTACTATGAATAGTACAATAATGAACGTTGCAGCAAAGATTAAAGTCGAGAGGTTCCTGAATGCATGTCAGAAAAGTCGAGACATAACTATCAAGGAACACATTCAAACTGCAACGATCACAAGTGATGAGTCTTGATGTACGGTTGCATTGCTGCTATAAATACAGACCAATACCATCAACAAGAGTAGAGTGAAAAATAAGAAGTGTGTGAAGATACAAAGAAAAGGGAACGCTTATTGCTTATGAGCTTACAAGGAAGCAATCAGCCCAGTCGAGGGAACACTTCAAAGTCATATCAGCTTAGCTTAGAAGTTTATTTCCCTCAGTGTGTGAGAACACTTTCTTGTAGTGTTTATTGTTCAGTTCTCATACACACACACCCCACCACCACTCAAATATCGTCTTGCACAAAGACATAAAACTTGTGTATGTTGTCTTTGACACACACACGTTAAACAAGTGTTGGCTGAAAGGTGCTGCCTTCAGTCTAGACTAGGATTTCAGTTAGGCAGTGGGTAAGTCCTAGGTTGGGTGGGTTTGCACAAGCTGTTGTATAAATCAAAGTATTCTAGTGGATCCTACCTGAGGTGGTATAAGGGGTGACGTAGGAGCAGTTGAAGTCTCCGAACATCTATAAACATATCTTGTGTTATTTCTGTTTAACTGTTTGTTTTTGTTCTTAACTGTTTTGATCAGTTCAGTCAGTTATTCAGTTGCACATGATATAAAATCTATCAGTTTTCTTAACGAAAGATTACTTCAAATATTTTCCATTTGGTTTAATACCAAACTTGATTTAATTCATCGGTGTAAACAATTTTAGAACACGTGCTATTGCAGCTCATTGATTTATTGTGTTGAAAGCACATCAAAGGTGCCGAGCACACGATCCATCAGATATATTCTTCAAAGGACACGAGATCACTAATGGAAGTAAACATTACTCAATTATTATCTTTCTTTTCAGATAATCCTTCGCCACTTACATAATCTTCCATCCAAGGTGGTTGTCTTGTTATCCTCCCTTGAACTCGCCTGGAAGATTATCTTTAGCTGAAGCATTTGAGAATGAAGCGGTGAAACCACTTTCAACATGGTCTTCCTCTTCATTGACCTCTTGCTCGTCACCTTCATCTCTACATTCAAAGACATCATGCTGAGCTTCTTTAATTCTTGCACTCCAATCCACTGCTTGCCTCCTCAAACACCATATTCCTGCTAATAATAACCTAATAGTATTGTACATTCTATAAATCCTCTCAAAAGCATAAAAGTTATAAAATCTTTAAAAACATACTAATGCAGAAAACTAGCAAAAGTACTCGGGTTATGTGCATCATCAGTCCAGCTAGTTCAACTATCAAGTCCTCCAACATCATCAAATCATGCTCACCTGCATCATTCACACCTAGTGAGTCTAATAACTGAACAAATCTTAACCATGATAGCAAGTAATACATACACATTCACATGCAACAATGAAAATAATTTTAATAAAATAGCTTTTCATGAACATGCATAAAATTTAAACCTTTTCCTTTCATCATATCATTTTTCCTTTCATCATATACGTATTCGTTTCTCTTTTATTGAATTCAGATCATTAATTGTGACTTTTGTATCAGCTGTAGGTCGATGGATCCATCTACGTATAACCATGGTACCAGGCGATGGGGACATCAGCGACACTCTCACCCGTCAACTGAGCCTTAGCCTTGCATATCATCATATCCTTTCTTATTCGTCACAATCAAGTCACATCCTTCAACATTTCATTATATTCATCACTTATAAAAATTCATGCACATATAACATTTTTCTTTTAAATGAAGCATGCAAAACATCTTTTATCTTATATAGTTTTTCATCATAAAATCCTATAAACTTTCAAAATAATCATTTTAACATTCAATACATCATTCAGGACACTGCTAGGACGTCTAAAATTTTTCAGGTGTAAAATGACCGCTTTGGCCCTGAAACCATTTCTTTCCCAATTTACCCTTAGACCTTAAACGACGACCCAAATCCATCCAAACGTAACATAACACCTTAAAATACACCCATAAACTTTTCTTAGACGTAAACTTAAGCTCCTCAACTAATTTCCCATTTCATTTTACAACTTCAACCTACGTCCCGGTTTTACCTGAATCGACTTGAAACTTAACCAAACTTGAACCATAGCTTATTAACACCTAACCACACCCTATGCAACCCAAATCAAGCCATTTAAAACCCTTGAACAAGCCTAGAAGGATATTTAATTTTTCTGTCCTAGTTTCGAAACCCTAACTTGAACAACCTTGAGTTCCTTCAAGCCTAGCCCTTAACTATCATGTCCAGACCTTAGCCCACCACCCTAGGACCTAGACAGGACCCTAGACCACACTACAAGAAATTCTGCATACAACAATACACATACGACAACGGTTTTGGAAAACGTTGCAATATTTAGCGACGATTTTTCAACAACAGTCGCTAAATTTAGCGACAGTTTGTCAAAACCGTCGCTGATTTTAGCGACTGTTTTAAAAAAACCCGTCGCATCTTTAAATTTAGCAACGGTTTAATAAAAACCGTCGTTACAATTAGCGACATTGTTTTGAAACCGTCGCTAATTTTAGCGACGGTTTAAATCCAAACCGTTGCCAAATAAGAATATGCGACGGTTTAGCATATACCGTCGCCAATAGCGACAGTTTAACCAAAATCCGTCGCAAACTGTCTATAAATATCTCCATTTTCGATCCATTTTCATCCACAACACTTCACAACACTTAAAATTTTTCTCTCTTACATAATTTTATCACTTCACACAATACTTAAAATTTTTCTCTCTTACACAATTTTACTACTTCACACAACACTTAAAATTTTTCTCTTTTACACGATTTTACTACTTCACAATACTTGAATTTTTTTTTCTTTTACACGATTTTAGTTTGGATTATTAGTTTCTTTTAGATTTATTAAATTATTAAATTTTTTTTTTATTTTTCGAAACAAATTAGCGACGGAAATCTTGATTAATGACTGTCGCTAATATTAGCGACGGACTTCATTGCGTCCCGTCGCTATTTTTAAATTAGCGACGGTTGGCAAAACCGTCGCTAAGTTGAACAAGCGACGGTTTATGTAACTGTCGTTAATTTTGCATTAGCAACGGTTTTATTCAAACCCGTCGCTATTTTTATTTGCGACGGTTTTTAAAATCCGTCGCAAATTTGATCTACCACAACGGATAAAAACCGTTGTCGTTGAACGGACTTTCAACAACACCCTCAGTTACAACAGTTTTAAAATGGCTACGACAACGGATTTTATCCTTTGTCGTTTGCCGTTTTTGTAGTAGTACAAGTTTCTGTACCAAGCCCTACAGGCCGTGCATGAGCACCCACCAAACCCACGAACATGAAGACCCGCGCGACCACCCTTGCGCCCACAGCCCTACTGTAAGGTCCAAAATACGATGAAGTAATCCAACTGCATGAAAATCTAGGGAAAATGAAAAATGACTAATTAAATGGTTTTAATGGCATGAATTAATTATGATATGCATATTAACATGTTTAAAATATAGTTTTATTTTAGAATGTATAAAACTATGTTTTAAAGGTATTCGAGACGCGATCGAGGAACAGAGACCGAGGGCTGAAGAAGGGAAAATATTTTTATTAAATGAGTACTTTTAACTATTTAAAATATGGTATATGTTATATGGTAATTTCGAAAAGAAGTATTTTTTGAGGTGTTTTTATACGCCGATTGGAATTTTAAACGGTATTCAATTTTCGACGAAAATATTAACTTTTCGAGAACTCGGCTAATAATTTCACTACCTTTCCTAAATAAAATATTTTAAATATTAACTAATGGGCTTATTGGGCCTATTCTATTAGGTTAATGGGCCTAAGCTTATACCTGACACGATTCTTATCACGGGTAACCTAGTCATTTAACATTTTTATATTTCTTGTATTGCATGAAATGTTAAATTGGTTATTGGAATTGAATTGGGATCAAGGTTAACCTAGTAGAAATTATGTTGCATGCTCTACCTTAGTTGGAATTAAGATATAATTTTAGAAACCATAGAAATTGGTATTGATTTTGTGCCTAAATTTATGTAAAGGAGAAAATAATTGCAAATAAAATTTTTATGGCCAAATAATTAAGGAAAATCATAACCAAGGGCTTGTTAGGGGTTTTCGAAAATTTTGAGGGTCTATTGTGCAATTTTTGATAATATGAGGACTAAAATGAAATTTTCAAAAAGTTCAAGGACTTAATTGTAATTATCTGAAAGTTAA
Organism: Primulina huaijiensis; assembly: GCF_012295235.1. Taxonomy (NCBI): domain Eukaryota; kingdom Viridiplantae; phylum Streptophyta; class Magnoliopsida; order Lamiales; family Gesneriaceae; genus Primulina; species Primulina huaijiensis. The sequence continues at coordinate 8,602,996 of NC_133311.1, forward strand.
GGGACCGAAATGCGAATGAAAATTTAAGGACCAAAAATGTAATTTTCGAAATTTAAGGGACCAAAACATAGAGTTCCGAAAAATTTAAGGGTCAAAATTGCAATCATTCGAAAATTTTGGGGACTAAAATTTAAATTTCGAAAAATTAAAGGGCTAAAATGCAATTTTTCAAGAAATGCTAAGTTCAATTCGTAATCTTCATATAACTTTGGGAGAATAATGATAGAAATTCCGTAAGTTTCAACACGAAAAGATTTAAAAGACGTTTTCGCCGCAGGGAGGATTATCATTCAAGGTGTAGCAACCTATGCACTGTTAGATTCAGGAGCTACACATTCTTTCATATCCGAAACCTTCATCAAGCGATTGAATATTATTCCTGAGGATATGGGATTGGGTTTCAAAGTTTTATTCCTTCTGGTGATCAAATGCTCACGTCTAGAATTGTGAAGAATCTGGAGCTTCGTTTATTCAAAGATGTGGTTCGAGCAGATCTTATTGTACTTCCTATGTCTGAATTTGATATCATTCTCGATATGGATTGGTTATCAGCAAATGGAGCTTCGATTGATTTCCGTCAGTGATCAGTGTCTATTCGACCGCCTAATGGGAAATCTTTTGTTTTTGAGGTGGCAGAGAACAAACAAATGCCGCACTTTATCTCTTGTCTATGTGCGAGGAAACTTATGAGACGAGGATGTCAAGCCTTTCTAGCATGTGTCACTACAGTACATGCTCCTATCAGTCAGAAGTTGGAGGATGTTGATATTTTCAGAGACTTTCTTAGTGTCTTTGCCGAGGACGTTTTTGGCATTCCACCCGACCGTGAGGTGGAATTTTCTGTTGAGTTGATGCTGGGCACATTACCTATATCTAAAGCACCTTATCGTCTAGCGCCCGCCGAAATGAAAGAGTTAAAAGATCAAATCCAAAAATTGTTAGACAAGGGTTTTATTCACCCTAGTTATCCTCCGTGGGGCGCATCGGTATTATTTGTGAAGAAGAAAGATGGTAGTATGCGACTCTGTATCGATTATCGAGAGCTGAATAGAGTCACTATCAAGAATAAGTATCCTCTGTCAAGAATTGAAGGTTTATTTGATCATTTACAAGGAGCATCAATATTTTCAAAGATTGATCTTCGTTCTGGATACCATCAGTTGAAAGTAAAAGTGTCTAATGTTCATAAGACAGCGTTTTGGACTAGATATGGGCACTATGAGTTTATGGTCATGCCATTTGGGTAGACCAATGCGCCAGCGATCTTCATGGATCTCATGAATAACGTACTTAAGCCGTATCTGGATCAGTTTGTTATAGTCTTCATTGATGATATATTGATCTATTCGAAGAATAAAGAGGGGCATAGTTGTCATTTGAGGACAGCACTGCAAGTACTACAAGATAGAAAGTTATATGCAAAATTCAGCAAGTTCGAGTTTTGGCTTGATCGAGTGGCATTCTTAAGCCACATAATTTCTAGCAATGGAGTGGAAGTTGATCCAAGTAATGAGGCAGTGAGAGAGTGGCTAGTACCAAAGAGCGTAACCAAAATTCACAGTTTCTTGGGACTAGCTGGCTATTATCAAAAATTCATTCAGGGATTATCATCTATAGCGGTACCCATGACCGCCTTGACAAAGAAGAATACAAAATTTTTATGGGGATCCGAGTGCCAAGACAGTTTTCATAAGTTGAAGCAAGCCTTGATTTCAGCGCCAGTGTTGTCTATACCATCAGGTCAAGGAGAGTATGTTCTTTATACCGACGCTTCTAAACTTGGTTTGGGCACAATTTTGATGCAAAATGACCGAGTTACAGCCTATGCATCGAGACAGTTGAAAATTCACGAGAAAAACTACCCTACTCATGATCTTGAGCTTGCAGCAGTAGTTTTTGGATTGAAGATTTGGAGACATTACTTGTATGGGGAGAAGTGCAAAATATTCACCGATCATAAAAGTTTGACGTATTTTTTCACCCAAAAAGATTTGAATATACGACAACGAAGATAGCTTGAGTTAGTAAAGGACTACGACTGTGAGATTAGCTATCATCCGGTGAAGCTAATGTAGTGGCATACGCATTGAGTCGAAAGGCAGCAGTTATCACTCATCTATCACTTCAAAGACAGTTGATGTCCGAGATATAGCGGTTTGAGCTTACAGTATATGCTAGGGGCGGGCCTTAATCTTGCCACTTTTTTAGTACAGTCGACTTTGAGAGATAGAATCCGTGAGGGACAGTCTACTGATGAGCAATTACAAAAATGGAGAGCAAGAGATGAAGCCAAGGGCCGGAAGTTATATTCTGAAGTGGATGGTTTATTTCGTTATCGAGATCGTTTACGGGTTCCTATTGACGACTCTTTGAGGGAGCTCATTATGAAGGAAGCTCATGATACACCCTATTCCATTCATCCGGGAAGCACGAAGATGTACAAGGATTTACAGTTGTTATATTGGTGGTCAGGCATGAAGATAGATATCCTGCAATTTGTATCCGAGTGTTTGACATGTCAGCAAGTAAAAGCAGAGCATCAGAGGCCAGCGGGAAAGCTTAAGCCGCTTCCTATTCCCGAGTGGAAATGGGAGAATATCACTATGGACTTCGTTGTGGGATTGCCGAAGACTATTAAAGGGTTTAATTCTATATGGGTGATAGTGGATCGTCTTACGAAATCAGCGCATTTTCTACCTATTAAGATGATATTCACCACGACACAATATGCAGAGTTGTATATTCGAGAGATAGTTCATCTGCATGAGATTCTTGTATCTATTGTTTCTGACAGAGATCCGAGATTTACGTCGTCATTCTAGAAGAGTCTGCATGTAGCGATGGGGACCAAATTATTATTCAATACAGCATTCCATCCTCAAACCGATGGTCGGTCCGGAAGAGTTATTCAAATTTTAGAAGATCTACTGCGAGCTTGTGTGATAGATTTCCAAGAAAGTTGAGAACCGAAATTACCTCTAGTGGAGTTCATCTACAATAATAGCTTCCAATCATCTATTGGGATGGCTCTTTTTGAGGAACTTTATGGAAAGAAATTTAGATCTCCTATTCATTGGGACGAGGTTGGTGAAAGAAGAGAGATTGGTCTGGGTTTGATAGAAGAGACTACCTAGCTAGTAGTGAAAATTCGAGATAGAATGAAGACTGCACAAAGCCGACAGAAAATTTATGTCGATAAGAGATGAAGGGACTTAGAGTTTGCAGTGGGAGACCATGTATTTATGAAAATAACACCTACGAAGGGTGTTATGCGATTCGGCAAGAAAGACAGACTTAGTCCAAGATTCATAGGGCCGTTTGAGATTTTGGAGAGGATTGGAACACTAGCCTATAGAGTGGCACTGCCACCGATGCAATCTAGAGTTCACAATGTGTTTCACATCTCGATGCTGCGAAAGTACATGTCGAACCCATCACATGTACTAAATCACGAACCTCTACAATTAACTTCAAATATGACTTATGAATAAAGACCTGTCCAAATCTTGTGAAGGCAAGAAAGAAGACTCCGAAACAAAGTCATTCCAATAGTCAAGTTCAAGTGGCTGAATCACTCGGAAGAAAAAGCTACTTGGGAAACCGAGAGGGACTTGAGGAGTCGCTACCTTGAATGATTTGGTAAGTTCTAATTTTGAGGACGAAATTTTATTTAAGGGGGGGATGAATGGTAAGGTCCAAAATTAAGACGACATAATCAAACTGCATGCAAATCTAGGGAATATGAAAAATAGTTAATTAATTGATTTTAATCGCTAAATTGATTATGTGATATGTTTATATGATATTTTAGCAGTTTTTATACTTAAATGCATTAAAATATATTTTTAAGGGTTATTCGAGTTGCGATCCAGGAACGGAGACCGAGGACTGAAAAATAGAAAATGTTTTTATTAAATAATTATTTTTATTTATTTAAAATATGATTGATGTTTTTTATTATTTTTCAAAAATAAGGGGTTTTGAGATGATTTTATACGCCGGGACGTAATTTTTATCGGTGTTGGATTTTCAACAAAAATAAGAACTTTTTGGCAACCCGGTTAATAAATTCACAAACTAAACAAAATATTTTTTATTAGCACTAATGGACTTATTGAGCCTAATTAACTTTGTTAATGAGCCTAAGCTAGTGTTAGTGTTTTTATTAATTATTTAAAGCCTTAAACCCTACCCTAACCCCATTAAATCACACGCCCCACACCCCTTAATCACTTAAACTCTTTCTTCTCTCAAATTACATGGCACACACAAGGAAAAATTAACAGAAAGCTTCAAAAGTTTGCAAGGGTTTCAAGCCATCGTCTTTGTGTCTTCGTTCTTAAATTCGTCAACGTTATTTCGTGTATAAATCATGCAAAGGCACGCCATATTATTCCCTTTACTCATCCATCACACCATAGTATTTGTTTGAATATGTTTTGCATGAAAACAAGTCACTCTTTTATTATTTTCGTTTGTATTCAAAATATGGGTTTGAAAGTGTGTTTGGTTGCATCAAAACATGTTTTATTGTTACCTAAAGGGGCTACCATGTCATAGGATTAAGATGGGCATGTTTTACACGAGTTATAAGGTCCTAGAACAAACCCAAACGCGCTGCACACAAGGAGCAACAAGCTGGAACCATCTCCACGGTTTTGGTGCATGGCTTGGCTTGGGTCATGGCTGGGGCTTGGCTTGAGTTAGGGAAGGAGTCTTAGCCACGGTAGGACTCGGTTGGAGGGGGCTGAGGAGGAGTCCTAGCTAGGACTCCACTAGAGAAGCATAGCGCATGCGCGCTGGGGGTGCGTAGACCCACAGGGTTTAAGGGCTCGGCCAGGGGGCTTTGGGCTGGTCTAGGTTTGGCCCTTAGGGTCCAAAGAGGGTGCACAAGGGTCTGGTTCAGGGGCTGGTCCATTGACTAAAGTCCTAGGCACTTATCGAAGAGTCCTTGTTATGTGAGAGTTCTTGGCCGGTTGTGTTTCTGGTTGGGGGCTTCGGTTTTGGGGCTAGGGTCAGGTCCTAGAGGTGCTATGGGTTCACGAGGGTGTAGGGGAGGGCCGGTTCGAAGTTGGCTCAGGCCGGCTCGAGCATGGCTCGATAAAAATCTAAGATGGCTCAAGGGTTTTGTGTTGGTTCGATTTAGGGTTTTCAATGGTTAAAAATTTAAAACATGGCTCACGAGGATTGAGTCGCGGTTCACAAGGGCTAAATTAATATAAAAAATATAAAAAGTCTAAGTTTTTAATTTAAGAATTTTATATTTAAGTTGGAATTAATTCAGGATTAAAAAGCATTAAAAATTAATAATTAAGGAATAATTTAAAAGCCTAGAGTTTAAGCTAAATAAAATTGTGATAAATTTAATTTAAGCTTAAATAAGTATTTGGGATGTTCTAGAGTCAATGAAATTAAGAAAAAGTCAAAAATGTGAAATTTTACGTCTCGTGGTAAAACGGTAATTTTACACCCAAATATTAGTAATTGTCATGGCTATGCTCTGAATGCTTGTTTATATGTTAAAATTTTTATTTTAAATATTTATGGATTTTTATGATTTAATACGAACATTTAAAAGATATGTTGCATGCTAGGTTTAAAAGAAAAACGATATTTATATGCATGCTTTTATAAACTGATGGAAATACGAATAGTTGAAGGAAATGAAGTAATTGTGACTGATACGATGATATGTTAATACACAGGCCAAGACTTAGTTGACGGGTGAGAGTGTCGCTGATGTTCCCGCCGCTCAGTACTGTGGTTATATGTAGATGGATTCATCGCCCCAATACGAATACGAAAATCACAATTAACGATCTAAATTCAACGAAAATGAATACGAATATGTTTATGATAAATATGAATATGAATATGAATATGTTGATATGAAAATGTTTATGTTTAAGTTTATGCATCATTATGAAAATGTTATTTTAGGTACAAGTATTTTCACTCTTGTATGTGATCTGTATACGTATTATGTTGTTATCAAGATTATGGTGTGTTGAGTTTTTAGACTCACTAGGTGTGATTGATACATGTTATATTGATAATAATGATAATGGAGGTCTTGATGATTGACTTTTGATAGGATCGATTAACGTAGCAAGAGTGTTTAGAAGGGGGGGTTGAATAAACACTCTCAATTAAAACTGATCTTTTCGAGTTTTGAGTTCAGTTTGGTGAGAAACTGATTCTCGGAATCTTGCTGGTCAATGACAATCAGTTAAACTGAAGTAGTTGCGGAAATTAACTGACTGAAAGATAGAATACAAAACTGAAATAAAATACACAAGGATTGTTTCTGGATGTTCGGAGATTTCAATTACTCCTACGTCACCCCTTCTATCTCAAGGATAGGATTTCCACTAAAAGAATTTGATCGAATACAAGATTTGTACTGACCCACTTCAGTTTGGACTTATCACTGCCAAAAACTGAAACTCTTAGTATTACAAAATGTTCTCAGTGCGTAACTGATTTTAGCACTATCGAATTTAACGATTATTACAAAGTGCTAGTGAGCTCAGATTGTAGCCTTGACTACTACGAATAAATTCAAGTAAGGGTGAGCTGAGATTTTGACAGAGTAACAGCAAGCTTTGAATAGAGTGATCTGTGTCCTTTTTCCCAGCTGTTCTTCTATCATATTTATAAGCTTTTCTTCCAACGGTAACTTGAGATATGTTTGAATATTTGTATCCGTTGATTGCCACTTCATCATTCCTTGGGCATTGTTTGCTTCATTTATTGTAATGCGGCGTCTTAATTTCTTTAGCTGAAATGCATTGTTCTAAGCTGTATTGATTGAAGTGCGGCGTTTCAAATTCAGTTGCAATCTGCTATGTCTCTTTGTCGGTTGAATGTTCTTTTCCGAGACATGTTTAGTTGAAGGAAGCATACGGCTGAATATATCAACTGATCAGTTTAGATCTGCTGATTTCAGTTGTTAAATCCAGTTTGCTGAAATATAGTTGCGCGTATCAGTTGGTTGATCAGTTTGTCAAACTCTAGAATTTATAGTTTGGTTCATATTATGCCAAACGCCGGAATTTCGTTTCCAACAACAACTGATCAGTTTTCTTTATTAGATCTGCTGATTCCAGTTGTTAAGTCCAGTTTGCTGAATATAGTTGCGCGTATCAGTTAGTTGATCAGTTTGTCAAACTTCAGAATTTCATATTTTGTCAAACATCGGAATTTCGTTTCCAACAATTCTCCCCTTTATGGTGTTTGACAAAACTAAGTGAATAATAACTGATCATCTGAAAACATTGTAGATAAAATAAGAGGTTTTTTAGATAAAATAAGAGTTTGATCTTGATCAGCTGAATAATAATCCACACAAATACAAGATAGATAGACTTGTAGAGATTTTTCTTCAACGAGAAGATTTCTTCTGTTGTTCTAGAATCTCTTTGATCTCTTCCCTCTTTTTGTCAAACAGCTCCATCTTCAAGGATAATCTTCGAACATCTGTTGATAGAAAATTGACAGAGTTGGATACGTTTTCAACAGCAGAGGTTAGAGCGATTTGAAGTACATCTATCTTTCTTGATACAAGTGTCTCCACAACATCATCTCTCTTGCTGATAGAGTCTTGAGTCACTGAGAGACTCTTAACCAATCCTATGTTATTATGTATATCATCCACTGTTCGAGAGAGAGATGTTAAAGCATCTTGAATTGTCGTCAGTTTCTGATAGTTGAATTTTTCAGAGTGTTCCAGTTTCAGAGAATGCTCTAATTGAGTATGCTGGATCTTGTATACATGATTGATCATTTCATTCATTTTCTGCTGAATTTCTTTAATATATTCCAGAAATTTATCAAAATCTGTAGAAAAATGAGGTGGAGACTGACAAGATGTTCCTGGTTCCATTGAGACTTGATCAAAGACCACTATGGTCTTATCAGATATCATCGTTTCAGAAACAGTCTGTGCTGGAACATCTGTTTCAGTTACTGCCACTTGGACTGTAGGAGGTGAAGATTGATGATGATCAGCAGAGATATTTTCCTGCTGAATAGTGGATACTGCAGGATTTTCAGTTGATTGATCATGAGATGATGCATCTTTTTAAAAATCAGTTGTGATCTGAGCTGGCTCATAAGTTGGAATTTTTTCAGCAATCTGTTGATTTAGTGATGGGCTAGCCACCACTGTTTGATCTTCTATTTCAACAACAACAGACTGAACTGGTACTTCTGTTGAGATAGGAATCTCTTGAGCGATTTGATCAGTTGAGTGATCAACTTCTTCAGAGATGGGTTCACTCATAAGAGATTCTTTCACCACTACTTGAATGATTTCATCAATATTGGCAAAAGTCAGCTCAGCTTCAGAGTACATCTGATGTTCTACAGCAGATGATTGTGACACATCCTGAACAGGTTTTTCAGCAGCTGGTTGTGGAGATAGCTCTTTCTGCTGGGAGGAGAGTGTATCTTCTTTTGCTTTTGAACTGGATGATTTTTTCAGGGAGAACCAATTCCTGATCCTGTTCCCAAAATCTGATTTCCATTTGTAGCCCACTAAGATCTGTGTCCAGTTGGGTGAACACAGCTCTATCATAATAGGCAGTTGGACCTACGGGATTGTAGTTGGATTTCAACTCTTCAACCATTTTAGTCAGCTTTTTGACTCGAATCTGATCAAAGAAATATTTTTGCCTCTCCAATGCCTATGCAATCGTAGCAGCTTTGACTATTTTCAAGACAATCTCTTCAAGTTTAATAAACTTTTTCAGTTGGGATTTGTGCTTCAGCTCTTTGGCCAAAATCTCAGTTCTGAACTTCTTCCAACTATCAAAGATTTCAGTTTCGCTGTGGCCAATGCATTGACCTATTCCAAAACCAGGTCATTGTGAGTTTGGATGGCATAAGATGGTCTTGGCTCTTCAACTAGCTTGCCTTTTCCTTTTTCAGTTGTGAGAATGTGAGGAATACTCAAACCAGAATGAGTGGTGTCCACTGGTTCCCTCAATATAACGCCTTTAGATCTGGCCCGAGGCAAAATGGTAGGGCGATTTACATGAATCAAGGGAGCTCTTATTTTAGCGGGTGCCTTCTCTTCAGCAACTGAATCATCAGATGGAACAACCTGCAAAGGTATAGCCTGAATAGGCTGTTGAGCAGCTGATTGAGTCAAGCTCTCAGTTGGAATGACTTTCACCGCTGTTATAGATTTAGTTCTTTGTGTCCTCGGTCTCTTGACAAGCTTAGGAGAAGGAGTTTTCTCCGAATTTGATTCTCTGATAATCAGTTTTTGTTTTTTAGTCTTCAGTTGGGCCGAAGTTTTGGCCTTCTTGACTGGTGTTGGAGCAGGTGGTTGCGTCCCAACCTCTTGTTTGGTTTTTGGTGGCAAGATGTTCTTGCCAGTGAAGACCTTGAACTTTGAGGATTTTCTAGCATTGTCAGCTACCAATCCCTTTAGTTTCGGAAGATAACTGATTGGAATGGCAAAGCCTCTTGATTGTTTGGTAGATTGAAGCATATTCCTTAGAATATTGTAGATAATGTGCCTCCAGTTAGCTCTCTTCTCTCCCATGATGATGGTCATCGCTTGGAATTTTTCAAGAGTAAGGGCAGCATAAGAGCCTGCTTTAGCCAATATGCCCTTCGCCACAATGTCGACTAATATCTGAACCTCATGCTTCAGTTCCTTCTTAAGATCGGAAACTTTAATTTTCCGCCCATCAGCAGACAGCAAGGATTGCATTTCTTCAATGTCATATGTTTTGACTTCAGAGAAGCTGACGTACCCATCAGTTGGCAAAGAGAAAATTTCTCCGAAGGTCTCTTCAGATAAGATCAACAGCTGACTATTGACAGTTACAGAGATACTTCCATCAGTGGTGACAAACCCCTTCATATAGAATTCGTTTACTTCCTTGGGGTAGATCTCATGCGAAGATTGTCCCAAAAACATCCTGAGACCAGCAGATTCAATCTTCAGAAAGACATTCTTAACATCAGCTTCTTGAACTGATAAAACTGAGTCAAAATCAATGGCCATAGCGTTCAACATGTGAGCTGGGATTTGATTCGCCATTTCGAAAAGTAAACTGATCTGAAATTCGTAAAAGATAAGCTTTGGAATTAGTATGCTCTTAGGAACTGATTGTATGCGTAAGAAAGAAAACTGAATTGAGGCGGGCATAGTACATTTGTTCGTGACTGTTCAAATTCGGGACACGTGTCAGTCCAAAAAAAATTTGAATAAAAATATGTGTACGTGTGCTGTAAGCGTGTGTGCAAAAAGTAAGCGGTTTAAAATAGGCCACGTTATGAAACTGCAGTCACGTTAGTTGATTTGGAATATAATAAGTTTTTTAATTTGTTAACTTATACGAGAAGATTTGTAAAATATCCAGCTGAACAATCAGTTGGGAGACTGATTCATTTCAGTTGAGAATTCACAAACAATTGTCCTCTCAGTTAACATTTTCAAAAACTGATATTCCCCCTTAATCGGTGCATAGAATAATTAAAGTGACGATATAAAATAAATTTAAGGGTCAGAAAGATTATCGTTTGCTGAAACGTTGACGGCCCTTCAGCTTCCATGACTTTCGGCTATAAATAGAAGTAACACGGTTAGTTTCAGTTATATTGGTGAAAATATTCAAGACAAAAAGAATGGCAGATACGAGTAGCTCGAGTGCTTCGCCGTTTGCTCTGGAGGCCAGGAAGGCTGTTATAGAAGATGAGGTCTTCTATAAGAGTCTTCACTACTGGGAAAAGTTACAGAAGCTTGAGTTCCTGTACAATACTGGGGAGGCTACCACTCCAGAACTGGTGGCAGAGATGAAAAAGTTGCGGGAGCACTTGAACATAGCTGTGTGGGTGGACGTCTTTAAGGATGGTCATCTCTATCAGCTAATGCTTCGAAAGGAGCTGAAAATCCTTAAGCGCATAGCTGGTTCTCAGGGCTTTGACAAGACATCTACCGGACCTTTATCCGCTTGGTTGAAAATGTGGATAATTGTTGTAGAGGAAAAATATGATGATGTAATCCGTGCAAACATTTATGGTTGAATAAAGTATTTATATGAGCTTAACTTTGTTTTTCTCTTTCCTGCAAATGATAAACTTCATCAGTTGTTATATATATATGAATTGCGAACTTTAAACAGATGAACTGAAGAAAGATTAACTTCTATCAGTTGACTATGAACTGAAATCAGTTAAACATTAAGTAATAAATGACAAACTGATATCAGTTAATAATGAACAACTGATAAATAAGAAGCCTTGGTAAATGAGAAAAACGCTTCGGTTGACTAGAGACTCTTCAACATTTAATGTCATCTGTCCATAAAAAGGACGATAGAGATTAAATGTGAGATAATAACAGTTCAATATGTCGGATTCAAGTAATTCTGATGCATGCAGCAGTACGCATATTCAAGTTACCGAACAATTAAGTCCTTATTTAGAAGAATTGAAAAAAACGATGGAGGAATATGTCTTGACGAAAGTTATGTCAACATGGTTCAAAATTCATGATTTGCAGAGGATAAGTAGTCGTGGTGCTGCTCCTTCTCGTGCTCAAGCAGCAACAGCAAGAAAATACGTTGATCGTTTTGAAGTCAGGCATGTTACAGACCTGGTTGATGACATTGTTCTGTTACATGCAATGTTATGGAAGGAATGGCATGTAATTGAGAAGATTTCTACAACTGAATCATTTTCTAGAATCCGAATTTATGAGTTGAATAATTGCATTACAGAATTGCAAGATTAAGTTAGTTCTAAGTTATCTTTTGTAATGTGGAATCGATTTTATTCTTAATAAAGTATCATTTCCAATTTGTTGTTGTGTTCTTATTTTCTGCAAATAATTTTATTAGTAAAACAACATCAACAACAATTTTAAGACAAGTCAATTAAACCAAGAATATTGCGAAAGTAAGAAAACTTAGTCTCGGGTAATGGTTTGGTGAAGATGTCAGCTGCTTGTTGCTCAGTTGAAATGTACTCCAGTCTGATGTCCTTTTTCAAAGCATGATCTCTAATGAAGTGGTGCCTGACATCTATATGCTTGGTCCTTGAGTGAAGAACTGGATTATAGGTGATGGCAATTGTGCTCGTATTGTCACAAAATATGGGCGATTCATTTGTAATTACTCCATAATCTTTCAGTTGTTGCTGGATCCAGATCAGTTGTGCACAACAACTACCAGCAGCAAGGTATTCTGCTTCAGTTGTTGAGGTAGCTATGGATGTCTGCTTTTTGCTGAACCAAGAGATCAGTCTGTCTCCTAGAAACTGACAAGATCCACTTGTACTTTTGCGATCAAGCTTACATCCTGCATAATCTGCATCTGAATATCCAACTAAATTGAAAGTAGAGTCTTTAGAATACCATAACCCAACATTTTGTGTACCCTTAAGATATTTCAAAATTCTTTTAGCAGCTGAGAAATGTGATTGCTTAGGATTTGCTTGAAATCTAGCACACATACAGACAGCAAATACAATATCAGGACGACTGGCAGTTAGGTACAACAATGAACCTATTAAACCTCGATATAATGTCGCCTCAACTGATATTCCCCCTTGATCAGTGTCCAATTTTACTGATGAGCTCATGGGAGTATTTGCAGCTGAACATGATTCCATGCCAAATTTCTTCAGCAGCTCCTTTGTATATTTAGTCTGACTGATGAATATACCAGTCTCCAGTTGCTTCACTTGCAGTCCAAGAAAGAATGTCAGTTCACCCATCATGCTCATTTCAAACTTATCCTGCATTAGCTTAGCAAACTTTTCGCATAATTTGGGGTTAGTTGACCCAAATATGATATCATCAACATAAATTTGAACTAATAAAATGTGATCATTCTTAGCAAATTTGAACAAGGTCTTATCAACTGATCCAACAGAAAAATCATGATCAGTTAGAAATTTTGAAAGAGTTTCGTACCAAGCTCTGGGAGCTTGTTTCAGACCATATAAGGCTTTGTTCAAATGGTAGACATGATCAGGAAAAACATGATTTATGAAACCTGGAGGTTGTTCAACATATACTTCCTCTTGTAGTTGACCGTTCAGGAATGCACTCTTTACATCCATCTGATATACCTTGAATTTCTTATGTGATGCATAAGCAAGAAAGATTCTGATTGCTTCCAGTCTTGCAACTGGAGCATACGTCTCATCATAGTCAATTCCTTCTTCTTGCCTATATCCTTGTGCCACTAATCTTGCTTTGTTGCGTACAACTGAACCATCTTCGTTCAGTTTATTTCTGTATACCCATTTTGTACCTATAATAGTTTTTGAAATTGGTCTTGGAACTAAGTTCCAGACATTGTTATAAGTGAACTGATTTAGCTCTTCTTGCATTGCATTCACCCAGTTAGGATCAGCAAGAGCTTCATCAGTTGTCTTCGGTTCTAGTTGTGAAACAAAAGCTGAATAGATAAATAAATTTAGCATTTGATTGCGAGTTCTTACTGGATCAGATGGATTTCCTATTACCAGTTCAGGTGGATGTGATTTTCTCCATCTGTACTCAGTATTTGTTGTATCAGCAATTTCTTCAGTTGGTAACTGAACACAGTTTTCAGTTTCAGTTGGTGCTTCGTCAACTGGTATTTGAATGTTATCATTATGCTCTGTCAACTGATTATCAGCAACGACTTCCTGCACATCTGATTGGTCCAGTACTTCTGGTTCAGGTGTTTGAAGTATGTTTTGATATCCATGACTTTCATCTGTGTCATCATCTTCCAAACAGATATCTGTAAATCGATCAACTAGCTCAACTTGATCAGTTGGCTTATTAGTTAGTTCAGTTTCATCGAAATCAACATGAGCAGATTCTTCAACATTTAGGGTTTTCTTGTTGAAGACTCTATAGGCTATACTAACTGATGAATATCCAAGAAATATTCCTTCTGCAGATTTAGTATCAAACGCTTTTAAATAATTTTTACCATTATCAAGAATAAAACATCTGCAGCCGAATATTTTGAAATAAGTAATTATACTTTTTCTTCCATGCCAGATCTCATATGGTGTTTTCATATGATTCTTATTAATCATTGATCTGTTCTGAGTATAACACGTAGTGTTTACTGCCTCTGCCCAAAATTTTTGAGAAATACCAGAATCAGCAAGCATTGTTCTTGCAGCTTCTTTAAGAGTCCGATTTCTTCTCTCAGCTACACCATTTTGCTGAGGAGTTCTGGCTGCTGAGAGCTCATGCTTAATTCCAGCATTTTCTAGAAAATTTGAAAGAGTTTGATTGATGAACTCAGTTCTTCAATCAGATCTGATTCGATCAATTCCAACTGATTTTTCATTTAAAAGTCTTTTGAAGAGCTTTATTAGTTGCGAAGCAGTATGGTCTTTAGATTTGAGAAAAATAACCCAAGTAAATCTTGAAAAATCATCTACGACTACCAAGGTGTATTTCATTCCTCCTAAGCTCATAACTGGTATAGGACCAAAGAGATCCATGTGCAACAGTTATAAGCATCGGGATGAAGATTTACATCCCTTGCTTTTAAAAGAGGATCGTACTTGTTTACCATACTGACATGCTGAGCAAAGTTTTCTTTTGAAAAATCTATTTTGGGCAAGCCAGTTACAAGTTCATGTTTACTCAGATAGGCAATGGATTTAAAGTTTAAATGATTTAGTCTTTTATGCCACAACCAGTTTTTAGATGATTTGGAAGCTATAAAACAAACTGGTGCATAAGTTTGATCATTCCAACTGACTTTATATGTGTTTCCACAACGTTTGCCAGTTAGTTTGATTTCATCGGTTGAAGTTTTGACTAAACATGAGTTTTTGTCAAATTGTACTGAGAATCCACTGTCGCATAACTGACTGATGCTAATCAAGTTATACTTCAGGTTTTCTACTAATAGAACATCTTTAAAAGTAAAGTTACCATGGATAAGCTTACCCTTACCCACAGTTCTACCTTTGGAATTGTCCCCGAAACTGATGTTTGGACCAGTGTATTTGATCAGTTGGGATAACGCACTTGCATCTCCTGTCATATGTCGCGAGCATCCACTGTCCAAATACCATATTGAGTTCTTGTTTGTACCTGTTACCTGCAATCATACATATAATATAACTTGGTACCCATATCTATTTGGGTCCTGAACTGATTAGTCCCTTAGGAATCCACACTTGGATTAGTCTAACAGACTTTCCAGTAGCTGTATTCCAAATGGTTTTTCTCGGCTTTTGTGTGCTTGGTGTGTAGTGTACAGATGATACAATATTTGTTTTAGCTTTATTCAACTGATTGTTCAGTCTATATCTCTTCTGAACTGGCTTGCAGTTATAGTAATTGAAATAGCTATTCGAATAGTTCTTGTGAGACCTCTTTGATGACTGACTTTGTGAATCAGTTGAGAATTTTTGACTATAACCAATCCCATATCTTCTAGCCTTGTTCATATTCTCAGTAGGTTGCTCAATCAGTTTACTGGGCTCAATTTGTTCTTGTATCACTGCTGTTTTGACAAAATGAATGTATTTCCCTTTGTCTATTTTTGGCTTTGGTTGAGTATCATTTGGATATATTTCTCCTTGAGTGTTGAACCCTAAACCAGTTTTATCAGAAACTGATTTTTGTGAATTCTGCATCTCATTCAGTGCAGTAGATGACTTGTTCCAAGACTGAATGAGCTCAGTCTGTTTTGAGTTTTCAAGAATCAACTTCTGGATTAATGACTGATTTTTGTTTCTCTCTGCTTTTAACTCAGCAATTTCCCTTTTTAGACTCAACCCATCAACTGATTCATCAGTTTTGGTTTTATTGTCTGTGGGATCAGTTTGCTTTGCTTTGATTTTTTCAAATGATGATGCAAGCTTTTGATACTCATTTACCATGTCATGTAGTGTTAGAATGAGTTCTTCTCGTGTGAAATCAGTTGAGCTGAAATCAAATACCTGTTGGCTAGATGATTCTTCTTCTGCATCATTAGCCATTAAGCACTTGACTTCCTCATCATCACTAGAGCTGCATGAGCTTTCTGGTTCTGACTCCTCACTGTCAGTTTCTGCCCATTTAGATTTGTTTTCTTCAGCTAAGAGTACCTCATGTTTCTTTATGAAGGACTTCTTATCTTCCTTGGGTCTTCTTTTGTGCTCATATGATTTCTTTCTTCTATCAGTTGAGCCTTGACTGTCCTTCTTGGGTTTAGGACAATCGGCCATAAAGTGACCTGATTTGCCACAGTTGTAGCAGGCATTTGATTCATCTTTGGAGTTGTTCCTTTGGTATGGCTTCTGAAAGTTTCCTTGATTCTTTCTCATAAATCTTCCAAATGTTTTGATGAACAGTGACATAGCATCACTGCTCAACTGATCCGCAGTTTTCTCGACTGAACTGATTGGTTCAGTTCTGACAGCAGCTAGAGCAGTTGTGGTTGCAGGGGTAGATGGTTCTCCTTCTCTGGTCTGCAGCTCAAATTCATAAGCTTTTAAATCAGCAAACAGATCATGAAGTTCAATCTGGTTCAGATCTTTGGACTCCCTCATAGCCATGGTCTTGACATCCCATTCCTTGGGTAGACATCTCATTACCTTCAGTGCAATCTCTTTGTTGGTATACACTTTTTCAATTGCATTTAACTCATTGATGATACTCCTTACTCTTTCATCATACTCGTGCATTTATTCTCCAGCTTTCATTTTGATGTTATCAAACTTTTGAACAGCAACAGAAAGTTTATTTTCTTTGGTTTGATCATTTCTTTCACACAGCTGGATCAGCTTTTCCCAAATTTCTTTGGCTGACTTACACATCTTTATTTTGCTGAAGGTTACTTTGTCCAGCGTTTTGTACAGAATGTCTTTAGCCACATTATTAAGATTCGCTTTTCTTTTATCTTCAGTTGTCCATTCATCTCTGGGCTTTTCTATTCTTTGTGGAGCCCCTTCAGTTATAGCAACTGTTGTATTTGTTTTTAGAATCTTTATGGGTTTATCAGTTATGACATACCACATGTCATCATCTTGTGCAGCTAAATGAACCTGCATTCTGATTTTCCAATCACCAAATTCTTATCTGGAGAACATAGGAATTTTGTTGAATGAAGTCATGCTAGCAAGTTTATAGATAAAAAATATTCAAGAACAAGATTCAACCGCTCTGATACCACTTGATAGGATCGATTAACATAGCAAGAGTGTTTAGAAGGGGGGTTGAATAAACACTCTCAATTAAAACTGATCTTTTCGAGTTTTGAGTTCAGTTTGGTGAGAAACTGATTCTCGAAATCTTGCTAATCAATGACAATCAGTTAAACTGAAGTAGTTACGGAAATTAACTAACTGAAAGATAGAATACAAAACTGAAATAAAATACACAAGGATTGTTTTTGGATGTTCGGAGATTTCAATTACTCATACGTCACCCCTTCTATCTCAAGGATAGGATTTCCACTAAAAGACTTTGATCGAATACTATCACTGCCAAAAACTGAAACTCTTAGTATTACAAAATGTTCTCAGTGCGTAACTGATTTTAGCACTATCGAATTTAACGATTATTACAAAGTGCTAGTGAGCTCAGATTGTAGCCTTGACTGCTACGAATAAATTCAAGTAAGGGTGAGCTGAGATTTTGACAGAGTAACAGCAAGCTTTGAATAGAGTGATCTGTGTCCTTTTTCCCAGCTGTTCTTCTGTCATATTTATAAGCTTTTCTTCCAACGGTAACTTGAGATATGTTTGAATCTTTGTATCCGTTGATTGCCACTTCATCATTCCTTGGGCATTGTTTGCTTCATTTATTGTAATGCGGCGTCTTAATTGCTTTAGCCGAAATGCGTTGTTCTAAGCTGTATTGATTGAAGTGCGGCGTTTCGCATTCAGTTGCAATCTGCTATGTCTCTTTGTCGGTTGAATGTTCTTTCCCGAGACATGTTTAGTTGAAGGAAGCATACGGCTGAATATATCAACTGATTGGTTTCCAACTGATCAGTTTAGATCTGCTGATTTCAGTTGTTCAGTCCAGTATGCTGAAATATAGTTGCGCGTATCAGTTGGTTGATCAGTTTGTCAAACTCTAGAATTTATAATTTGGTTCATATTATGCCAAGCGCCGGAATTTCGTTTCCAACAACAACTGATCAGTTTTCTTTATTAGATCTGCTGATTCCAGTTGTTAAGTCCAGTTTGCTGAATATAGTTGCGCGTATCAGTTGGTTGATCAGTTTGTCAAACTCAGAAATTTCATATTTTGTCAAACGCCGGAATTTCATTTCCAACAACTTTGCTGGACTGAAGGTGCACATAACCCGAGGACCAGCGCTAGTTTTCTGCACTAGTTTATGACTTACGTTTATGATTTATGTTAAAGATATTTTTACGACTATTTATTTATGCTTTTGAGTGTTTTTTGAGAGGTTGTTATTTTTAGCTTTATTGCTAGATTAGGATTTTCAAATGATTAACTATTTTATGATTCAAATTATTTTCCTTTGATTTTCAAATATGGTTGGTTGTTTATTTTAAAAATGGAGCAAAATATTTTAAGTATGTATTTATGTATGTATCGGCCGATTCTTTATGAGGGTTTTTTTTAACAAAAATTTCTAGTACTTATTAAGAAAACGAGTAGTGGACGTTTCATTTTTCATGTGTTATGATTCCTCGGGACACTGCCAGATCTTTCGAACTACCCGAGACGTAAAATGACCATTTTACCTCTGGACTTCAAACTTTCAAATTTTGACTTTTTCTTACTTTTTTTGACTCGAATCTATCCCAGATCATCATATAATCTTGTGTTTTTTTAATTCTAACATTTTTCTTAGACGTAAACCCGAGTCCCTCGATTTAATAACTTATTAAATAAACCGCAAAGCGTTTTAAACCCGAATAAATTCATAACTTAATATTTTTCTCCCAAATTTGAAACATGACTTCCTCGACCCTATCCTACCCTCATAAGCCATGAACCAGCCCAGATGAACCCATGATTAAGCCCTAAACTCTGCCATAGCCCATACGCCTCCTCCCTCGAATATTTTCAAGCGCCGCGGCCTTCAACCACCACGTCTCCCTGGACCAGCCTCCAACCCGCGGCCCCTCTCACTCGAGACACTCTCCTAGGACCACTCTTGTAACGTCCGAAAAATCAGTCCACATAAACCATATGCATGCAAAAATATTTTAATTGCTTAAATTTTTTTTTTAATTGCTTTTAAATGCTAGCATGATATTTATTATATGATTAAATATAGGATTTCATGATTAAATGATTATGTGACATGTTTTCATGAAATTAAGGATTTTTACCCGAATATTCGATAATAGGCAGGGAAAAGGAGACCGGAGACGACCAAGACAAGAATATGTATTTTTATTTAAATAGTGGCAAGGCTTCCTAATATGATTAAAAATGATTTAATTTTCCTAAAAATGTTGGAGTTCGAATTATTTTACGAATCGAGCTCGATTTTTCTCGGGAAGTCGGTTTTGGGCAAACAAGGAGTTTTAAAAGATCAAAAATATTATTTTAGGGAAACTAATTTTAAAAACTTCTATGTTTTAATTAATTAAGTATCATTGGACCCAATTTAAGGATTTAAACAAGGCCCAATTACCTTAAACTTGCAAGCCCAAAAACCAAAACCTATTAGCATGTTAATTAATTATAAATTAGTGATTTAGGTTTCAAAAACCTCACAATTTCATCACCCATCAGCCGTGAAACACACACCCCCACACAATTCAGAATTTTCAAAAATTTAGAAGAGGAAAAAAGGCTTGTGTTCTTCGTCGTCCGGTCGTCCAACGTCGCACCCTCGCCGAAGATCGAATAATCAAGCGTTATAAACGCAAAGGCACGTTTCCTAAACTCTTTCAAACATCATACAAATCATATTATGTGTGTTTTAATTATTTATGCTTGAATAAAATAGGTATTCGATAATTTTTACGGTACAACGTTTAATTTCAAAAATACGTCGATTTTACGCTTGTTTGAAATCGTTTTTGAATCCAACGGACACGCTGCCAATTTATGTTAAAATATAAATGAATTAGGGACAAAACATGATAAATTAATCAAGAGAACGAGCAGGAAACCGTAGGAAATTGGAGAAGAACCGTGAGTCTTATTGTGTGTGCAATATTCAAGTGGCTCGATCACTTTGCATGGGCACTTGGGGCTCGACCAGGTATGGAGGATGGGTCCTAGGGGTCATGGTTAGGTCCTAGGTAGAGTCCTAGAAGGGCTATGACTCACGCTAGGTGGCTGGAGAAGAGTCCTTGCGAGAAAGAACTCTTCCCACGCATGATGAAGAGGGGCCGAGAGATTTCAGAGGGTGGCTCAGTATGGGGCTGGGCTAGGTGGTCTAGTCGGTGCCTTAGGATGGTCCAGTGATGGTCAGGAGGACTTGGGCTCGGTGGTGGCTTGAGTAGGAACCCCCACGCAGGTAGGAGTCCATACGCTAAAGGAAGGGGTGTGCGCAGCTCATGTTTCTGTGCAGGGTGTAGCGCGGTTCAAGGGCTCGCTTCTGGGGCTAAGGGCGAGTCAGGAGTGTCCTATAGGGTTTAAGATGATGGAAAAGGGCTGGGCCAGGGGCTGGAGCGGCTGGGCTGGGCGCTGGCTCAAGTTAGCGCAGGAGAGCTCGAAAGGGGCGCAGGTTGTTGTTCTTGGTTCAGAGGTTCGGGGCTTGGGTTCCAGGGCTTGGGCTGGTCGGGGCAGGGTCTAGGCGTGGTCCAGGGAAGGTTAGGGTCATGAGGGGTCAAGTGGTTAAGGGCTGGAAGGGGTCCTAGTCAAGATAGGAGTCCTAAAGTCCCTATGAAACACACGCCCACACACATGCAGATTTGGTCTCAGTTTCCAGGAGAGTTTGAGCGAGTTAGTCGCTAGGTCAAGGGGTCAGGGCTTGCAAGTAGGGTCACTAGGCTGGTTGGCTCTGGTTTGGCTCGAGGTGGCTCGGGCGTGGCTCGAGTATTTTGGGAGATGGCTCGGTGTGTTCGATTATGTGTCAATTTCGAAAATTAAAGAACTAAAATTGAATCCACGGGTCCACGGGTGTGGCTCATAACTTGGAAGGGTATAATAAATACTAAAAATGTTATGTTTAAAATTTGGAATCAAAATAACGAGTTTTGGATTTATTCGGGATTTAATCGACGCACGAAACGCTAATTAACGAATTAATTAAAACGCATAGTTTTAAGCTTAATAAAATTATGAAAAATTAGGTGTAAGCTTAAATAATTATTAAAATTCTAATTTTTTAAATTGGGAATTTTATATTAAGTTTTGTTTTAATTCGGGATTAAAACGCGTTAATATATCTTATTTGAAAATTAATTCAAAAGTCATCGATTTAAGCTAAATAAAAATATGAGAAAATTCATGTAGGCTTAAATAATTATTTAGAATAATCCAATGTCATTAAAAGTGAGAAAAAGATAAATTCGAGAATTTTTACGTAAAGGGGCAAAACGGTCTTTTTACACTTAGGATAATACGAAACGCTTGGCAGCGTCCCGAAGGATCATAACGCATAAATGATATTTTATGATTTAAAATGATTATTTTGATGATAATATGTTATTTTATGAATTTTGGTAAAGCTGTGCAATTTTTACTGCTTAAAATGCTATTTTTGGAAAGTTGTGTTATTTCATGATTTTTAAAGAAAAAAAAAAAAAATATTTTGAGGGATGTGAATTGACTGTGACAAAAGATATGATTTATGATATATGATTTATGATGCGGATTAAAGCTATTTTTAAAATGATTTATTTATGTCCAAAGCTTATTTTTAAATGATTTGTTTTAAGGATTTATTTATGCTAAAAAGTTATTTTAAAATGTTTTTATTATTTATGATATTATTATGCTTAAATGATTTTTAAATGATTTTAAAACGGTTTATTTATTTTCAAAAGCTATTTTAAATAAAAATAGGATTTTTAAATGCATGTGCTTGTATATGTATTATTTGTTATCTATGTTTAGAACGTGCTGAGTCATTAGACTCACTCGGTTTGTATGATGCAGGATTTGATGATTTTTGAAGGCGGTGACGATTGAGTCGATCGAGTGCAGCAGTACACACCCGAGGGCCTTTATGTTTCCGCACTAGTTTATCAGATTTAAGATTTAAAGATTTATGTTAATGATTTTTATTAGAGAATTCTTATGCTTTATTTTTATTGTTAGTGATCTTTTCAAAGGACAATTTAGGATGTTTTGGTTAGGTGATGATTTAGGAATTATTTTATANCAATTTAGGATGTTTTGGTTAGGTGATGATTTATGAATTATTTTATACACTTGAGTTTTAAATTTTTAATTTATTAGGATTCATGAATATGTTAAATTATTTTATTTAAAAATTTAGAAGTTATGGTTTAGATATTAGAAAAAAAATTTCGAGGTCGTTTCAGTTGGTATCAGAGCCAAGGTTTTCCCAAAAGGGTTGTGTACTGTCACTTCGAGAAGCTCAAGAAGTCACGCCTCAGATATGTGAGTTTTTACTGCTTTATATTTTATATGCTTAAAATTATTTTAAATGTTTTTATGATGCATGATATAAATGTTAGTTGCATGCTTCATGTAAAATGTTAAATGCATGCTGGGTTAAGGGAATTGATTGTGATATTGAAGAACTTAGAAGAGAATAAGGTGCATGCACTACTTGAGATGGATTTAGGAGTCGACTTTGGGAAATTTTTGTGTTAGAATTGCAATTTTCAAGATTTTGAGGACCAAATCGAGGAATAAGATTTAAGTTAGAGGATTAGTTGAGGTAAATAAGGGAATCTAAGCTTTACAATCATCAAGTCAAGGAAAATTTCGAGGACGAAATTCTATTTAAGGGGGGGAGAATTGTAACGTACGAAAAAACAGTCCACATAAACCATATGCAAGCAAAAATATTTTAATTGCTTAATTTTTTTTAATTGCTTTTAAATGCTAGCATGATATTTATTATATGATTAAATATAGGATTGCATGATTAAATGATTATGTGACATGTTTTCATGAAATTAAGAATTTTTACCCGAATATTCGATAATAGGCAGGGAAAAGGAGACCGGAGACGACCAAGACAAGAATATGTATTTTTATTTAAATAGTGGCAAGGCTTCCTAATATGATTAAAAATGATTTAATTTTCCTAAAAATGTTGGAGTTCGAATTATTTTACGAATAGAGCTCGATTTTTCTAAGGAAGCCGGTTTTGGGCAAACAAGGAGTTTTAAAAGATCAAAAATATTATTTTAGAGAAACTAATTTTACAAACTTTTATATTTTAATTAATTAAGTATCATTGGACCCAATTTAAGGATTTAAACAAGGCCCAATTACCTTAACCTTGCAAGCCCAAAAACCAAAACCTATTAGCATGTTAATTAATTATAAATTAGTGATTTAGGTTTCAAAAACCTCACAATTTCCTCACCCATCAGCCGTGAAACACACACCCCCACACAATTCAGAATTTTCAAAATTTAGAAGAGGAAAAAAGGCTTGTGTTCTTCGTCGTCCGGTGTCCAACGTCGCACCCTCGCCGAAGATCGAATAATCAAGCATTATAAACGCAAAGGCACGTTTCCTAAACTCTTTCAAACATCATACAAATCATATTATGTGTGTTTTAATAATTTTTTCTTGAATAAAATAGGTATTCGATAATTTTTACGGTAAAACGTTTAATTTCAAAAATACATCGATTTTACGCTTGTTTGAAATCGTTTTTGCATCCAACGGACACGCTGCCAATTTATGTTAAAATATGAATGAATTAGGGACAAAACATGATAAATTAATCAAGAGAACAAGCAGGAAACCGTAGGAAATTGGAGAAGAACCGTGAGTCTTAATGTGTGTGCAATATTCAAGTGCCTCGATCACTTTGCATGGGCACTTGGGGCTCGACCAGGTGTGGAGGCTGGGTCCTAGGGGTCATGGTTAGGTCCTAGTTAGAGTCCTAGAAGGGCTAGGACTCGCGCTAGGTGGCTGGAGAAGAGTCCTTGCGAGAAAGGACTCTTCCCACGCATGATGAAGAGAGGCCGAGAGATTTCAGAGGGTGGCTCAGTATGGGGCTGGGCTAGGTGGTCTAGTGGGTGCCTTAGGATGGTCCAGTGATGGTCAGGAGGACTTGGGCTCGGTGGTGGCTCGAGTAGGAACCCCCACGCAGGTAGGAGTCCATACGCTAAAGGAAGGGGTGTGCGCAGCTCATGTTTCTGTGCAGGGTGTAGCGCGGTTCAGGGGCTCGCTTCTGGGGCTAGGGGCGAGTCAGGAGTGTCCTATAGGGTTTAAGATGATGGAAAAGGGCTGGGCCAGGGGCTGGAGCGGCTGGGCTGGTCGCTGGCTCAAGTTAGCGCAGGAGAGCTCAAAAGGGGCGCAGGTTGTTGTTCTTGGTTCAGAGGTTCGGGGCTTGGGTTACAGGGCTTGGGCTGGTCTGGGCTAGGTCTGGGCGTGGTCCAGGGAAGGTTAGAGTCATGAGGGGTCAAGTGGTTAAGGGCTGGAAGGGGTCCTAGTCAAGATAGGAGTCCTAAAGTCCCTATGAAACACACGCCCACACACATGCAGATTTGGTCTTAGTTTCCAGGAGAGTTTGAGCGAGTTAGGGGCTAGGTCCAGGGGTCAGCGCTGGTCAGTAGGGTCCCTAGGTGGGTTGGCTAGGGTTCGGCTCGAGGTGGCTCGGGCGTGGCTCGAGTATTTTGGGAGATGGCTCGGTGTGTTCGATTATGTGTCAATTTCAAAAATTAAAGAACTAAAATTGAATCCACGGGTCCACGGGTGTGGCTCATAACTTGGAAGGGTAGAATAAATACTAAATATATTATGTTTAAAATTTGGGATCAAAATAACGAGTTTTGGATTTATTCGGGATTCACGAAACGCTAATTAACGAGTTAATTAAAACGCATAGTTTTAAGCTTTATAAAATTATGAAAAATTAGGTTTAAGCTTAAATAATTATTAAAAGTCTAAGTTTTTAAATTGGGAATTTTATATTAAGTTTTGTTTTAATTCGGGATTAAAACGCGTTAATATATCTTATTTGAAGATTAATTCAAAAGTCATCGATTTAAGCTAAATAAAAAATATGAGAAAATTCATGTAGGCTTAAATAATTATTTAGAATAATCCCATGTCATTAAAAGTGAGAAAAAGATAAATTCGAGAATTTTTACGTATAGGGGCAAAACGGTCTTTTTACACTTAGGAAAATACGAAACGCTTGGCAGCGTCCCGAAGGATCATAACGCATGTTAAATGATATTTTATGATTTAAAATGGTTATTTTGATGATAATATGTTATTTTATGATTTTTGGTAAAGTTGTGCAATTTTTACTGCTTAAAATGCTATTTTTGGAAAGTTGTGTTATTTCATGATTTTTAAAGAAAAAGAAAAAAAATATTTTGAGGGATGTGAATTGACTGTGACAAAAGATATGATTTATGATATATGATTTTGTGGGGATAACGTGAGGGGAAAAGGCCCCAGAGAGAGCCCATTTACGGGAGAAGGCCCCAGAGGGAGCTCATACGTGGGAAAAGGCCCCAGAGGGAACCCGTCTATGGGAGAATGCCCCCGAGGGAGCCCCGACGAACGTATTTCCACGGTGGAGCCTAGTGCACACCCCATGGACCATGTGGAGCTAAGACTACAGTCGACCAAAGGATAAAAGATAATCACTTTCAAGGATCAAACTTCACTCAAAATGATATATGATTGAAAGCTTATGATAAAAATGATTTTTATCATATATGATTTATGATGAGGATTAAAGCTATTTTTAAAATGATTTATTCATGCCCAAAGCTTATTTTTAAATGATTTGTTTTAAGGATTTATTTATGCTTAAAAGTTATTTTAAAATGTTTTTACGATTTATGATATTATTATGCTTAAATGATTTATAAATGATTTTAAAACGGTTTATTTATTTTCAAAAGCTATTTTAAATAAAAATAGGATTTTTAAATGCATGTGCTTGTATATGTATTATTTGTTATCTATGTTTAGAACGTGCTGAGTCATTAGACTCACTAGGTTTGTATGATGCAGGATTTGATGATCTTTGAATGCGGTGACGATTGAGTCGATCGAGTGCAGCAGTATACATCCGAGGGCCTTTATGTTTCCGCACTAGTTTATTAGATTTAAGATTTAAAGATTTGTGTTAATGATTTTTATTAGAGGATCTTTATGCTTTATTTTTATTGTTAATGATCTTTTCAAAGAACAATTTAGGATGTTTTGGTTAGGTGATGATTTAGAAATTATTTTATGCACTTGAGTTTTAAATTGTTAATTTATTAGGATTCATGAATGTGTTAAATTATTTTATTTAGAAATTTAGAAGTTATGGTTTAGATATTAGAAAAAAATTTCGAGGTCGTTTCAACTCTGAACCAGCCNATTTAGAAGTTATGGTTTAGATATTAGAAAAAAAATTTCGAGGTCGTTTCAACTCTGAACCAGCTTTGACCAGTCGCAACGACGTCGCGCACCGTCCCCACTCATAATCAAGCCGCGAGCCCTAATTATTCTTTCCATAGCTCCTGGCTTCATCCTCTCTGCGAGCCACATTTCCCACCACCTCATATGCTTCCTAGCCCTTAGACGAAGCTTGCACATGGCCCTAGCCAAGTTTGGTCGAGCCCTTGTGCGGCTGCGGCCGGAACAAACCCTCAACAAGGAAACGCTTAAAACCCTAGCATCTCATGCACGCCCCTTGATATCGATTCTGTACAGCATTCATTTTTTACCTAAACAACTCTTTTCATGTCCCTTAAGCATACTATAATGGCAGCATACCCTTTGGAAAATCATAACACAAATCCAAAACTGTAAAAAGGTTAAAAACTTTGAAAATAAGTATCAAATCGTCAAATAATTTGGATCATCATATTTTTCATGCTTAAAAACTTATTTCACACATAATATGATTTGAATGGTGAAAGATAAGAGATTTGATACGTTACTTTGCATTAAAAACTCTCGAATAACCAATTGTCGGCACGGGGTAGTGAGCAGGAACAATCAGGGAGCGACTAGCATTCAAATCCTAGCTTGAAACTCTCGAATTTGGTGTGTGTTGTGTGTGCTTGGGGTGGCAGCTGAAGGGTTTAGAAGCCTAGGGTTTGTTGTTTTTATTTTAAAAATTTAGGTGTATGAATTTAGGGTTTATGGATTTTTTGTTTATGAATAAATTAATTAAGGCACATTTAATCATAAAATAAAAGTTTAGAAAAATAGTTTTCAAAATAATAACTTTCGGGTCCTTAAAAGCACTTCGTTTGACTAAAATCGGTTTTTCGAATAAAATAAGTTTGACTCGAAAAATAATTTGGACTCCAATATTTTTAGAAAATTTTAATCCTATTTAATCATATTATCGAGCTTTAAAAATATTTATCAAAAAATATTTTCATCTTGATCGTCCTGAGTCTCCTTTCCACGGCCTAATATCGAATATCCGGGCAAAAACCCTTAATTTCATGAAATCATGCAAATTTAAGCAATTAAACATTTAATTCTACTAAAATATATCTATTAAGCATTTAAAATCAATTAAATAAAATAAATAAGTAATTTGAATAATTTCCATGCATGCGGTTTACGTGAACTGATTTTTGGACGTTATATTAATCTTCCCTCATCTCTAGTTTATTTAATGTATTTTAATTGTTTAATTTAGTTTTAATTAATTTATCTCGTCTCATTTGAATTTGATTAGTCTAAATTAAGAAAAATAATTCATCTTCTAGTTTTTAAATGTTGATATATGTGGGATCAATACTTAAACTCATCATTGAATTACTATTACTTGACCTAGTCTACTTGCTAAAATTATTCTCAACTGAAATCGTCGGTCAATTTTTGGGAAAAATAATTCGTTTTCTAGTAATCAAACGTTGATATCTGTAGGAACGATACTTGGTTTCTTCATTCAAATACTATTACTTGACCTAGTCCACTTGCTAGAATAATTTCCAACTGAAAGGTTGAGAATAATTCTAGCAAAACCATTGACTGATGATTTTGGTTGAGAATAATTCTAGCAAGCGGACTAAGTCAAATAATAGTAATTGGATGATGAGTTCACGTACCGATCCCACATATATCAATGATTAAATACTAGAATATGAATTATTTTTTCTAATTTAGGCTAATTAAATTCAAATGATATTAGATAAATTAATTAAAATAAATTATATAAACTAAAGACGACGGAAGATTAATTTATATGAAAAATTCAAATTCTTAAAAATGACTAAGGCGAACAACAATATCAAGACAAGTTTATAATCTATGTGTAAAATTCAACTTGAACATATTAAATACTTAATTCACAACAAAATTTTCCCAAGATTATTTATTAAACAATTTCTCAAATTAATAAACCTAATTAAATCTAACAATCCAATTATTCCTAACTGAATTTAATTAGCTTCAACCCCATTTAAGTCGCAGTGGAATTTCTGTTTTTCAACCTAAATCGCACATTGAAACCGAATACTATTTCTTGTCAGTTTAACCATGTGTTGATTGATGTAGTGAAACAAATATTAATATATCGCCTTTCGGTTTTAGATTAACCATCAAATATTCAATTTAATTGACCATATTAAAAGAACACATGATAAACGACATCAATCAAATAATAAAAATAAATAATAAAATCGAATCAAACTCAAAACATCAAAAATAACCTATCTCGGCACTATCGTGCCCTTAGCCTATAAAATTCTACTACATAAATTCAAAACAAAAGCTAAAACTCATGTTTAAATTTATAAGAGAAAACATAACCAAGAAGGAATAAGAGGAATATCAGTGATGTTGGCGTGTTAAGGCCTTCCTCTGCGTTCTACATTTTCTCTCTATCTTCCTCCGAGTTCTTCTTCTTCCTCTCTGTTGATGTCTTCACTTCGGTTCACTTCTCTGTCTCCCTTCTGTTTTCTCTTTTTTCACGCCTCCCCGCTTATTCGTTCTAGTTCTCGTCTTACCTCTACTTAATGGGTCTAATCCTCCAAATCTTTGAAGCTCATTCCAAGTTCAAAATTGTTGATAAGATGATAAAGATTTTATATTTAAAATGTGAAGCTTCATCTCTATCAAGATATGCCTAGATTTTCTTTCAAAATCTCAATATTCTCAAGTTAATAACATATAAGAATATTTTATTTTCTTTCTTTTATTATTTTGTTATCTTTGAAGCCTTGTACAATCTTATTATATCCAAAATTAGGCTTTTTTTCTCTTTTGTTCAAATATAAGAATATTATAAAATAAATTCAAATAAGCACATAATAAGATATAACAATTCTAGATAAGCACAAATATTATAAAATAAAATTCGTAAAATCTCTATAAGATTTGGGTTTATCAATAATACCTCCTATTCAACCGGAATTATTATAACTATTGAATCTATAGCTACTTACCATAACTCAATAGTCACATATCTCATAAATCATAACTTGATAAACTAATTTCTTATGATAATTTTTTTAATATAAAAACCTTAGTTTCTTATCATGACCAATATTCTGGTCTTGATTAACTCTTATCGAAGGTGTGCTCATGGGGAGATGAAGCTATAATAATCTTACCCATGTTTTTGTTGACTTAAAGTATCAATTACCTTGTTTGTCTTATCTGATTGTTGCTTATTGTTAAGCATAATGATATTACTAAGAATCCGTAAGGTTTATATCTAGACGAGAATGCTACATTTGGACTAACCTATGTCTTATCTTTTCTTGTCAGTCAACTTTTTCAATTGTTCGTTGTGCTTCTTGAGTTCGACATGTGTCACTCGATATGTTGTATTGGATATAGATACGGATCCTAGCGATAATTTAACCTCAAGTTCTATTTCTTGATTAGGGATGACGCTGGCAGTTCCTTTAATTTGGGGAGCCATCTAGGAATTCTCTTACCAATAGAATTTCTTCCAGTCTGATTTCAATTCTTTCTTTTACCTCGCTAATTCCTACCAATAGAATTTCTTCCAGTCTGATTTCAATTCTTTCTTTTACCTCGCTTATTATAGTTAGGTAAATTTCTTCGACGCTTTTCATGGCTTTCCTAGACTAGGAAGCAATTAGAAGGGATCTTCGTTCTTTTTCTTTGTCGTGGTAGATGATTTCATCTTGATTAGCAGCCCGGAGTTAAATCAGCATTGTTTCGATAATCTTACTTGTGGGTGTCGCTACTCTAAATGGTTTACTAAGTGGTTCATTTTAAAATCCTTGCTTATTGAATTTCTACGTTATGAAGGAATGAGTGTCACTAAAATCAAACAATGCATAAAAAGGAATTATGTTGATTAGAATGATACCTATCATTTCATAGAAAAGCACAATTTTATAAATATTGAAGGTTGTAGGTACGAAATAGGTTCATGAATTCAAAGATTCATTAATTCAACGTCGAATGATACAAAGTTCAATATTGCATAGTTGAATGGCTCTAGGTTGATCAATTCAAAGTTCAACAATTTGAAATTGGATCCATATGGAAATGAAATGAGTTCTTTAATGATTTCAAAAGAAAACTGATAAATCAAGGAATGCCAAAAGGAAATGCACATGAATATCCTTATTTCAAAATACGTCTGGAAAATTAATCTATTCTATAATGTCTCCATTTCCTACAAATCATAGTTTTCTAAGAGTTATATATGATCGTATGTTTTGCAGTTGTTGGACTTGCATTTCAGCATGTTGGGTTGGCACCTTGGTTTGCTGATAGCACTGCCTATGCTCTACCAAAATCTGCTGCTTCTTAGTTATAAGACCCTCGGTTCGTTTGTTCATATGGTGGCTGAACTCATAGAGTTTTTATCATGGCTCGACAAACTTCCTCTAGTCTCTTTTTGTTCTTCCCAAGTTGTTGGTTCTATTTAGTTAATTATGTGGTGTAACGTTTGATATCGTTACGCAATCTCATCGTTATGTCATATCTTTTATCGATATTGACTAACCTCGATGTCGTTCCACAAGGCCATGTTGTCTCTCTTTGTAAAATCCAAAATGCAATAATGTAATCCAATTAAATACAAATCTAGGAAAAATAAAAAATAACTAATTAAATTATTATTGTAGAACCCGTAACTTGGACTGTGTATAAGCCATGTATAATTTCTAGTATTTAAATTAAAATGATTTTTATTGCATGAGTATTTAAAGTCTTTTCTTTAAATTTATTTATTTTACGTAGTAGTTTAATTGTCACCCTTTTCAGTTAAATAAGTGAGGCCGGACTGGAGATGGAGTATTGAGATAAGTTAATAAAGACTTATTTAAGAAGTGATAATTTAGCATGTTAGTAAATATAATTTAAAAAGTTGGCATGCATGCAAGTTATTAAATTTCTTTGGTATTTTATTAAATTATTTTAAAGCATAAAATGCATGTTTATTTTATTAATTTGTGTTTAATTATTTTCATAAATTTTATGCATAATTATTGCATGATAGGGATTTATTTCATGAATTTTATCAGTTCATGCATTAAGATTTCTAGATGCATTTCACGCTCGAACGAGAATCGGAGACCGGAGAATTTTCAGAAAAATTATTTTTATTACACGATTAATTTTTATTAATTAATATAAGATGTTTTGAAGGTATTTTTCAAGAATTGGGATTTATTGGGTATTTTTACCTGCAGGGTTTTAATTTTTAACGGTACGCAAATTTTAGCGAATCGGGAAACTTTTTGAAGATTCGGCTAATATTTTCAAAAACTTTTCAACACGAAATATTTTTCGAGAGTGTGTTTGGATTTAATGGGCCTATTTTTAAGCTTATTGGACTTAAAACTCTTTTTATTTTAATTAAGGCTCATTAGTACACATTTTAATTAACCTAAACTATAATTAAACTAAACCTAAAACTACCCTACCTATTAAATCAACCGACACCCTCACTCTCACGAACCGACACCCCACAATTTCAGAACCCCTCTCCTCGACTTCCACAACAGAAAATTCAAGAAAACCATCGGCCATTTCAATTCTTGCAACGGATAATTCTCCCGGCGCTCGTTCTTCGATCTCCTCGCTTCTATAACGTCTAAGGCACGTATTGTATCTATTTTTTTCTGCATCTCACATGTTATTTATGCTGTTGAATGCATGATGCATGAAAACTCTAGATCTAGAAACAAGGATTGCAAAGCTTTCGATTTTCCTTCATGTTTCTTTAAATTTTTTTAAACGTTGCTCACGTCTTCCTGTTACTGGACAAGGGGCTGCTGTGATGTGTGTTTAAGAGGCTGATAATGGTGTCAAGATGTGTTTGTGGGAGCAACACCTATCGTGGTTGCTGTGAGGGGAAAGATCGAGGGTAACGGGTGGGGGCTCGTGGGTGCTCGTTGGGGCTGTGGCTCGCGTGGGGTGGGATGGGCGGTGCAGAGGCTAAACCGGGACTTGGACCAGACCCTGGTGTGTCTGAGTCACGACCGAGGGAGGCCCAACTACCGCTGGAATCACCTGAAGCGCAGACCGCATGTAATCAAGAAGAGAAGCTCGGGTAGGGTGTTGGCGAGAGCTATCGATCGTGGCTGTCGTGTAGGCTTGCATGGGAGGTTAGCCGTGGTTCCTTTGAGTCCAGTAGAGTCCTAGGGTGGTCTAGGAGAGGTGAGTCAAGAGCTGGTTCGCTTGGTTGTGGACTAGGAGAGAAATCGTGGGGAGGCGTTGAGCTTGGGTTCGAGTGGGGCTGTGGTGAATGGTGCAGCAGCTGTCGGGTCTTGGTCGAGGGGTTTAGGTGTCTAATCTTGATGAATTTAAGGCATTATAGATGTTTATTAAGTGTGGAGAAAAGTTGGGAAAAGTTTGGTTGAGTTTCGGTTCGATTCGGGTTAAAATCGGGACCCCGGTACAAGTTTTAAAATGATTCGGTTAAGTTATGAAATAAGCTCGAGTTTACGTCTAAGAATGCTTTTAAATATGTTTTGGGACATTTTAAGGAGTTTGGTAAGATTCGGGTCAAAATAATGAGTTTTGGATTTATCCGGGATTTAATCACCATACGAAACGTTAATTAAAGAATTAATTGAAACGCATAGATTTAAGTTTAATAAAATTATGTAAAATTATATTTAAGCTCAGATAATTATTAGAAGTCTAAGTTTTTAATTATGGAATTTTATGCTAAGGTTTGGTTTAATTCAGGATTAAAACGCATTAATATTTTATATTTAAATATTAATTTAAAATTCATCGATTTAAGCCAAATAAAAATATGAGAAAATTTATGTAGGCTTAAATAATTATCTGGGACATCTTAGAGTCAATGAAATTAATAAAATGTCAAAAATGTGAAACTTTACGCCTAGGGGTGAAAAGATAATTTTCGAATTTCCAAGAGAAAAATTGTCATTTTGCACCCTGGGTGAGATTTTGGACCTGTTGCGCCCTGAGCACAAAGCATGATATTTTTAAATGTTCATGCATCATGTTTACGATTTTTTTTCGCNTAAAACGCATTAATATTTTATATTTAAATATTAATTTAAAATTCATCGATTTAAGCCAAATAAAAATATGAGAAAATTTATGTAGGCTTAAATAATTATCTGGGACATCTTAGAGTCAATGAAATTAATAAAATGTCAAAAATGTGAAACTTTACGCCTAGGGGTGAAAAGATAATTTTCGAATTTCCAAGAGAAAAATTGTCATTTTGCACCCTGGGTGAGATTTTGGACCTGTTGCGCCTTGAGCACAAAGCATGATATTTTTAAATGTTCATGCATCATGTTTACGATTTTTTTTCGCTATTATAATAATTATGGTGCATGCTTGATTTAAAGAAATTAAGAGAGAAAAAGTAAGAAAGTGAAGAGCACTCCGTCTCCGCCGCGCCGCGTCGTTATTTCGTTTGTTTTCTGTCAAAACAAACCAAGGCATGTTTATATCTTCTTTCACTCTTCAATCAAGCTTTATAGATATTTTTAAATATCGCAAGTACATGATTTTAATGCAAGAAAATCGAAATTGTTCATATTCAATTATGTTATTTAATTATATTACGTGAAAAATATTCATTTTGAGATTTATGCGATATTATTTGTGGTCACTTTACTATCATGGGATTATTACTTCACCCGGTCGCCAGTTATCAGTCAGTTCAGTTTGGTACCACCCGGTCGTCAGTTACCGGTCAGTTCAGTTTTGTACCACCCGGTCGCCAGTTACCGGTCAATTCAGTTCAGTTCAGGGGCCACTTGCGTAGACCATAATCTCACCAAGAAAATTATTACAAGTTATTTCATTACAGGGCTCCAAGCAGCAAACATTTTCACTATGATTTTCAGTTCAGTTATGCACGTATTATAATTAATCATGACACGATATTTTACGTTATGCCTCACGACATGATATTTTCACATGCAAGCAATTTTATTATTTATTTACTCGTTATTTACGATATATGCATGCTGAGTCTTTAGACTCACTAGACTTGATTGTTGTAGGTACCGATGATGCAGGGACCGAGGGCGGGGACCAGTGAGCTAGCTTGGGTCGGCAGTAGTGGAACCCGAGGACCTCATGTTTTTAGCATTTATTATTTTGACTCAAACAAATTCTTCGTTGTTGAATTGTTTTAAATTATTATCTTGCAAACAAACATTTACTTCCGCTGCTATTTTGCATGGTTAAACTTTTATCAGTTATTTATTTATGAATGATGCATTTTAATTAATTAAAAAGAAAAATTTTAAATTTTTCGCAAATTTTCAAGTACGTATTTAGTGGCCTCTACAATTTTAATTGCATTTATTAAATTTGGTAGGCATGTTTACGTGTTTAAAATAGAGATTTATACTAAAATGCATAAAACTGTTTTTTTAAATGTTATTCGAGACGCGATCGTGGAACGAAAACCTGAGACCAAAAAGAGAAAAATTTTTTATTAAATGATTATTTTTAATTATTTAATATCTAGTATATTTTAAATGAGAATTTCGAAAATGGTAAGTTTTGAGGTGTTTTTAATCGCCAAGTCGTATTTTTAAACCGGTAATCGATTTTTGACGAAAACAGAGACATTTTGGAGGCTCAACTATTATTTTCGAAAACTATCCTAAACGAAATATTTTACCTACTATCTAATGGGCCCATTGTACTAAGTTTATTGGGCTTAACTCACTACACAATTATTTATATAAAAATTTAGAGTTTCCAAACCCTAAAACAATTCAAAACACACGCACACCACACTAGGACGCCTAGGGAAGCCGATCACACACACACTCCTCACGTTTTGAAGCACATTCACGTGAACTTTGAGGGCAAATAAACGCAGCAAGTTCACGTCCCTCTCCGCCAATGTTTTTCGCATCTCAAATTATTTTTCAAGCGTGAAATAAGCAAAGGCACGCCTTAATCTGGTTTCAATCATCGTTCATACCATATTATTTGTGTTAATACATGTTTGCATGAAAAATATGATACATTTTCTTATATTTTCATTTTTATGGCAATACTTGATCAAAACTTGAGTTTTAATGCTTCTTAAACTATGTTATTGATGCACAAAGGGGCTGCCATGGTAGGGTCATTAGAAGGGATGTTTTTTTTAGTAGGTTTAAGGGCCATAAGTGTAGAGCCCAAAAATCAATACACGTAAACCCTTGCATTTATTTAAATTGTTAAATTATTTATTTAAGTTTAAAATTATTTTAGTGGTGCATGATTTATGAATTTGCATTATTTTAAATTATTTATGTTTATGTGATGCACGTTAAAATGTTTTCTTGAGTTTCATGTTTCAGGAGAATATTCGATGCGGGGTAGGGAAAAGAGGCCGGTGACGATTTAGGCGATTTATGAAAATGAGGTATTTTATTGTTCAATCAAGAATTTAGCATTTTAAATGATTCATGAAGTTTTTAGCATTTTTAAAGCCTAATTTAATCTATTATGTGATTTTAAGATTTTAAACTTGTAAAGATTTGTCACTTGTACACTTTATTTTAATTAAGGGAATTTTTGTAAAGTTAGTGTGGGAATTATATTTTTATTAGTATGTTAATTATTAATTAAGTAATTTCTTTTCCTTAATTAAACCCCCTAATTGCCTCCCCACTAACACAAAAACACGCACACACACATTCTCACATACACACACACACACACATTCAGCACACACAACACACACATACACATTTCACTTCATTTTTTTTGAGAGGAAAAAACTAGGGTTCATAGGTTATTTCAGCAGCCACCTCTCTTTGCAAAATTTCTGAAGAATTATGCTCATTTTCGAGCAAGAAAACCGTGCATCTTCGTCTATCGGTCATCCCCCGTGATCCACCGCGTCGGTATTCGTTATCTTCGAGCGTTTAGACGCACATGCATATATATTCTTTCGTTTTTACATCGATCTTGTCATAGTATATGTTTTGATGTTTATTGTGTGTAAAAATTCATGTAGTGCAAACGTTTGAGCAAAAATGTTTTGAAACGATTTTGGATCAAAATTTAGATTTCAAACATGAATCTGCTGTCATTTCGAGTAATGTGAATTTTTGGTCGACTTTTTGGAAAAACTTTCAACATATAAAACATATTAATTTTTGATACCTTCGATTTGGCACTAAATTCTTAATTTTTGGACAAAAAACGAGTGAGTTATGATTTTTCTCGTGTGACTGCTCAAACTATGTGTTTTTTTAAAAATGTGTTCCTCGCGCAGGCTACGCTCGGGCGCGAGATTTTACAACCCGGTAAAGCATGACCGGAGATCTCATGTATGCGGTAGTGGATTATCCATGCCAGCCCAGTGCTGTGGTTTAGTCTGATTAGGCACATTTATGTATGGGTCACTTGCTTTGAAACATATCTCTACGCAAAATGATGAAGTTTATGCATGTTTAAGTATGTATGATGCAAATATGTTTATGAAAAGTTTTATGATAATGGCATGTCTATGTCTATGTTATTATGTTAAAGTTTCAAGTATGTAAGCTCTACTTTAAAATGCATGTGGTTTTATTATGTATTACTTGTTATCCCATATTTATACATGTTGAGTCTTTAGACTCACTAGACTTGATCGGTGCAGGTGAGGACGAGTTTGAGGAGACGTGGGGTGGGGACCAATGAGCTGGCTCGGACTGCAAAAGAGGCTAAACCCGAGGACCGCCTACGTTTTTAAGACTTTTTGCATGTTTCAAATACTCTGATTTAACGTGATTACTTTACGACGTTTAAACAAGAGCTTTTGCAAACTTTTATTGTAGTTGTTTTGTGGCAAATATTTTGGATGAGCAGTTTATATTTATCACAAATTGAAGGATTTCTATTTATTTAAGAAAATTTTTATTTTTCCGCAAATTTTAAAGTAGTTAAAAATACGGTACGTTACAGTTGGTATCATAGCGGTGTTTTTGTAAAAAGTTATGCCTACTGTCAGTTACGAGAAGCTCACGAAGTCACACCTCAAGTATGTAAGTTTTAAAGTTTTAAATTCTTTCATGTATTAAACATCAAGTCATGATTTCAGCATGAGCATGTCTAAGTTCAAATTATGTGCATCTTTTGACATTAATATTATGTTACTGCATGTTGGGTTTACGTGTTGGGTAAATGTTAGAACAGTATGCCTCCCAGACATAGAATTGTGCGTGGAGCAGGCGATGAGGATAGAGTGCCTCAAGATGGGGAGAGGGCACTCCTCCTCGTCCACCCCCAGATATGCAGGCTCAGATGCTTGCAGGGATGACTCAGTTCTTCGCATAGTTTGCGGGGAACCAGACTGCAGTAGACACAGGGACGAGGCCCAGACCACAAGCAATTTATGAGAGGTTTAGGAGGATGAATCCGACGGAGTTCTCCGAGACTACTGACCCGATGATAGCTTAAGGATAGATTAAGTCCATCGAGGTAATCTTTGCGTTTATGGAACTACAGGATGCAGACAGAGTAAGGTGTGCCAATTCCTTCTGACAGGAGATGCCAGACTGTGGTGGGAAAGTGCATCAGTGTCAGTGAACTTGCAAACACCGACTTGGGATGGTTTTAAGGATGCCTTCTACTCCAAGTACTTAACTGAGGAAGTACGCTCTCGCCTGACCATGGAGTTCATGACATTGTGACAGGAAGACAGCAGCGTGACAGAATTTGTCAGGAAGTTTGAGAAGGGCTGTCACTTTGTGCCCCTGATTGCGAATGATGCTCGGGAGAAGTTGAGGCATTTTATTGACGATTTACGGCCAATCTTACGCCGTGATATTCAAGTGGCTGGTCCTACTACCTATGCTGTTGTTGTATCTAGGGCCTTGGTAGCAGAACAGGACCAGAGGGACATCGAGAATGACAGGCATGACAGGAGGCCCTATCTGGCACCCCACCAGCAGCAGCAGCAGAAGTTCAAGAGGCCTTTCCAAGGACAGGAGGGGAAGAGGCCATTTCAGTAACCGCCGACCCAAGGGAGAGCGTTCGCCATGCAGGCAGAGGAGGCGAACCCAGACACGATCCTGTTGACTGGTAACTTATTTAATTCAGCACCGTGTTATTTTTGCTATGCTTGTTCCAAATTTGTTTTGGGATTATTAGTGTGCTAGTTAGTTTTTTTGGTGACTTTGTGTAGAGATTTTCTATTATGCTTGAGGTTAAGAGTAGAATTTTGGGATATAAGTTCTGTGTTGTGCTAACGTCTATCATCAAATATTTTCATAAAGAGGGTATCCATGAAGGCCTTGATAGATTTCGGGGCCACTCACTCTTTTATTTCGGAGATGTTCGCTAATCATATGGACGTCAAACCTATTGGACTCGACGTAAGCTATTCACTAACAGTCCCATCAGGGAAAGAGTTATCAGCTACTAGCATGGTCAGAGACATTGATCTGGAACTATAGGGCCACCTAGTGTATGCCGATCTGATTGTGTTGCCGATGCCAGAATTTGATATCGTCTTGGGAATGGACTGGCTGACGAAGAACAGAGATCTTATTGACTTTCAGAAAAGATCAGTATTGGTAAGACCGTTGGGCATGGAGCAGTTTCTATTTGAGCCAGATAGATGGAGGAGTTTCTCTCGCATGATTTCTTGCATGCAGGCACGAAGATTTATTCACAAGGGGTGTCAGGCTTTCTTGGCCAGCATTGTTTCGGCACCTGACGTGCCCACTCCGTCGATATCTGATGTCCCAATAGTCAGAGATTTTCCTGACATTTTTCCTGATGACGTCACATGACTTCCACCAGAGAGAGAGGTGGAGTTTGCTATCAAACTTATGCCAGGCACCGTGCCAATCTCAAAGGCACAGTACCGTTTAGCTCCAGCTGAGATGTTACAGCTCAAACTGCAGATTCAGGAGTTTCTAGACAAAGAATTAATCCGCTCTAGTTTCTCGCCATGGGGCACACCAGTTCTCTTTTTAAAGAAGAAAGATGGGAGCATGAGGTTGTGTATCGCTTACCGAGAACTGAACAAGGTAACGATCAAGAATAAATACCCACTACCAAGGATCGAAGATTTATTCGATCATTTGCACGGAGCTACAATGTTGTCTAAGATAGTTCTACGATCTGGGTATCATCAGCTGATGGTAAAAGATGCAGATGTTCATAAGACAGCCAACAAAACCAGGTATGGGAACTACGAGTTCTTAGTAATGCCGTTTGGACTGATGAATTCTCCAACAATTTTTATGGACTTGATGAATCGAGTATTTCAGCCCTACCTAGATCAATTCGTCAGAGTGGTTATTGACGACATCCTTATCTACTCGAAGAGCCATGACGAGCACAGTCAGCATTTGGGTATAGTTTTGCAAGTCTTGCAGAGTCGCAAGTTGTTTGAAAAATTCAGTAAGTGTGAATTCTAGTTGGAGAAGGTAGCGTTTTTGGGTCATATAATATCTAGCAGTGGTATTGAGGTGGATTCAGCTAAGGTGGCAACAATTAAAAAATGGGTTGAGCCGAAGAATGCTTCAAAGATCCCCAATTTCCTAGGCTTAGTAGGCTACTACAAGAAATTTATTCAGGGGTTTTTCTGGATTGCAGTGCCACTCAATTCATTGACTAAGAAGGATGCTAAATTTGTATGGAGTGAAGGATGTCAGAAGAGCTTTGATACTTTGAAGCAAGCTCTTATCATAACGCCAATGTTCACTATGCCAGCAAGGCAAGTCAATTTTGTGCTATACACCCTGCTTCCAAGCTTGGTTTAGGCGCAATTTTGATGCAGCATGGTCGGGTTATAGCTTATGCTTCAAGACAGTTGAAGGTGCATGAGAAGAACTACCCGACTCATGATCTCGAGTTAGCTGCCGTTGTCTTTGCGTTGAAGATTTGGAGACATTATTTGTACGGTGGGAAGTGCCAGATATTCACTGATCACAAGAGTCTCAAGTATTTCTTCACGCAGAAAGAACTGAATATGAGACAAAGATGGTGGTTGGAGTTAGTGAAAGACTACGATTGCGAAATTAGTTACCATCCAGGGAAAGCTAATGTTGTGGCAGATGCTTTGAGCAGAAAATTTGCAGTCGTAGCACAGCTGTCAGTGGAGAGATCTCTTCAGTCATAGATTCAGAGTTTTGGTTTAGAGGTTTATCCCAGGGGCAGAGCTCCCAAGCTGTCTAATCTGACAGTCCAGTCATCTTTGCTAGACCGAATCCGTAGAGGTCAGCCTTCGGATGAGCAGTTACGAAAATGGAGATTTAAGGATGAGGCCGAGGGCAGTGTACTTTACTCAGTGTCTGATGGTATCGTGAAATACAGAGGAAGGATGTGGGTGCCTAGTGTTGCTTCGATCCGAGAGGATATTTTGACAGAGGCACATGCATCTCCGTATTCCATTCATCCAGGAGGTACCAAGATGTACAAGGATTTACAGATTTTGTATTGGTGGAAAGGGATGAAGCGAGACATCCGTTGATTTGTGTCCGAATGTCTCACTTGTCAGCAAGTGAAGGCAGAGCATCAGAGGCCAGCAGGAATGCTTAAGCCGCTCCCTATCCTCGAGTGGAATCATTATTGGTTTGCTGAGGTCAGTCCGATGATCCAATGCCATTTGGTTTATAGTGGATCGACTTACTAAGTCAGCGCATTTCTTGCCAGTGAAGACGACTTTCTCCATGACTCAGTATGCAGAGCTCTATATCAGGGAGATAGTCCGATTGCACGGAATCCCAGTTTCTATTGTGTCCGACAGGGACCCAAGATTCACATCGTCCTTTTGGCAGAGTTTACATGCAGCCATGGGGACGAAGTTGCTATTCAGTATGGCCTTCCACCCTCAGACAGATGGCCAGTCTGAGCGAGTGATTCAGATTTTTGAGGATTTATTGAGAGCATGTGTGATCGATTTCCATGGGAATTGGGAATTAAAGCTACCTCTAGTGGAGTTTACCTACAACAACAGTTTCCAATCATCCATAAGTATGGCTCCCTATGAGACACTATATGGAAGGAAGTGCAGATCGCCGATTCATTGGGGGTCAAGATTCGAGATAGGATGAAGACCGCCCAGAGTCGTCAAATGAGTTACGCTGACAAGAGAAGGAGGGATCTTGAGTTTGCCATTGGAGATCACGTTTTCGTAAAGATAGGACCTATGAAGGGTGTTATGAGATTTGGGAAGAGAGGCAAGCTTAGTCCGAGATTTATTGGACCGTTCGAAATTCTTGACAGAGTTGGGATACTAGCTTATCGTGTAGCCCTACCTCCGAATCTGGTCGGTGTACTCAATGTGTTCAACGTATCGATGTTGAGGAAGTATATAGCAAACCCTTCGCATGTTTTGAGTTTTGAGACATTGCAGTTGGCTCCAGGAAAGACCTGTCCATATCCTAGACAGACAGGAGCGGAGGCTTAGGAACAAAGTGACCAAGTTGGTCAAAGTTTGGTGGCTGAATCAATCTGTGGAAGAGGTCACTTGGGAGGCCGAAGCAGATATGAGGAATCGCAACCCAGAGTTGTTTAGTAAGATTTAATTTCGAGGACGAAATTTATTTAAGTGGGAAAGGAACTATGTAGCCAAAAATCAGTACACGTAAATTATTTATTGAAGTTTAAAATTATTTTAGCGGTGCATGATTTATAAATTTGCATTATTTTAAATTATTTATGTTTATGTGATGCACATTAAAATATTTTCTTGAGTTTCATGTTTCAGGCGAATATTCGATGCGAGAATGGGAAAAGAGGCCGGTAACGATTTCGGCGATTTATGAAAATGGGGTATTTTATTGTTCAATCAAGAATTTAGCATTTTAAATGATTTATGAAGTTTTTAGCATTTTTAAAGCCTAATTTAATCTATTATGTGATTTTAAGATTTTAAACTTGTAAATATTTGTCACTTGTGCATTTTATTTTAATTTGGAGAATTTTTGTAAAGTTTGTGTGGGAATTATATTTTTATTAGCATGTTAATTATTAATTAAGCAATTTCTTTTCCCTAATTAAACCCCTAATCCCCTCCCTGCTAACACAAACACACACACACACACATTCTCACATACGCACACACGCATTCAGCACACACAACACACACATACACATTTCACTTCATTTTTTTGAGAGGAAAAAACTAGGGTTCATAGGTTCTTTCAGTTAGGGATGGCAATGAGTAGGGTATGGGTCGGATTTCATACATCCATCCCCATACCCATTTATTAAATTCATCCTCATACCCATCGGGTATTGAATTTCATCCCCATCCCCATACC
>NC_133311.1:8645839-8661216 GCF_012295235.1 Primulina huaijiensis
ATATATTAATTTAAACGGGTATTCGGGTCGGGTGTGGGTCGGATTATATCAAACCCGCCTCCATACCCGAACCCGAAAATCCCCATACCCGATTACCAAATTATTTAATCGGGTCTAAAAATCCCTCCATACCCTCTTCAATTCGGGTCGTGTATCGGATCCTCCAACGAGTTCGGAGGAAATTGCCATCCCTACTTTCGATAGCCACCTCTCTTTGCAAAATTTCTGAAGAATTCTGCTTATTTTCGAGCAAGAAAATCGTGCATCGTCGTCTCTCAGTTATCCCCCGTGATCCACCGTGTCGGTATTCGTTATCTTCGAGCGTTTAGACGCAAAGGCATGTATATTTTTTTATTTTTGCATCGATCTTGTCATAATATATGTTTTGATGTTTATTGTGTGTAAAAATTCATGTATGTTGTGCAAAAATGTTTTGAAACGATTTTGGATCAAAATTTAGATCTCAAAAATGAGTATGCTGTCATTTCGAGTAGTATTAATTTTCAATCGATTTTTCGAAAAACTTTCAACATATAAAACGTATTATTTTTTGATACCTTCGATTTGACAGTAAATTCGTAATTTTTGGACAAAAATCGAGTGAGTTATGATTTTTCTCGTGTGACTGCTCAAATTGTGTGTTTTTTTAAAAATGTGTTCCTCGCGCATGCGGCGCTCGGGCGCGAGATTTTACCGCCCGAGCTCCAAGCTTTCTGTAAAAAAATTTTTTTTTCTTTTTCTTGGTCAAGCATGTATATGTGTTAGTATGTGAAACACTATGTAAGTATGTTCGACGTGCAAAAGAAAATATTTTATATTTTTGAGGTATGCTAAATGTCTTGGGACCAATTATGAACAGGTTTGGACGTCGGTGAACGTGGCCGAGGACCTCTCCACCCCGGTAAAACATGAACAAATTTAGATCAGGATTGGAAAGCGTTAAAGCATGACCAGAGACCAATCCACCCGGTAAAGCATGACCGGGGATATCATGTATGCGGTAGTCGATTATCCCCGCCAGCCTAGTACTGTGGTTTAGTCTGATCAGGTACATTTATGTATGGGTCACTTGCTTTGAAACGTATCTCTACGCATAAGATGAAGTTTATGCATGTTTAAGTATGTATGATGCAAGTATGTTTATGAAAAGTTTTATGATGATGGCACGTCTATGTCTATGTTATTACGTTCAAGTTTCAAGTATGTACGCTCTACTTCAAAATGCATGTGATTCTATTATGTATTACTTGTTATCCCCAGTTTATACATGTTGAGTCTTTAGACTCACTAGACTTGATTGATGCAGGTGAGGACGAGTTTGAAGAGACGAGGGGTGGGGACCAATGAGCTCGCTCGGACTGCACAAGAGGCTAAACCCGAGGACCGCCTACGTTTTTAAGACTTTTTGAATGTTTCAAATACTATGATTTCACGGGATTACTTTACGACATTTAAACAAGAGCTTTTGCAAACTTTTATTGTATTTGTTTTGTGGCAAATATTTTGGATGAGCAGTTTATCTTTATCACAATTTGAAGGATTTCTATTTATTTAAGAAAATTTTTATTTTTTCGTAAATTTTAAAGTAGTTCAAAATACGGTACGTTACAATAAGGGGCATGGTTAAGGGCTTGAACTAGTGAGGACAAGGGCTGCACGATTTTGGGTTGTAGAAGAACTGGGTTTCGGTTTTGGCTTCCTAGAAGGGAGTGGCTGTGGGCTGCTGTTGGAACGTGTCCAGGGGTCCTAAAAGGGTCTAGGCATGGTCATAGATGGATT
This sequence comes from Primulina huaijiensis, assembly GCF_012295235.1. Classification (NCBI taxonomy): domain Eukaryota; kingdom Viridiplantae; phylum Streptophyta; class Magnoliopsida; order Lamiales; family Gesneriaceae; genus Primulina; species Primulina huaijiensis. Next base: position 8,647,619 of record NC_133311.1, read on the forward strand.
GAGGGAAGGCTGGTGCAAGGAGGAAGGCTGTAAATCGGATTGAGGGAAGGCTGGATTGAGGGAAGGCTGGTGCAGGGAACCTTATTTGAAAGCAAGAAATCGGCCACTCCCTCCTTCAAATCAAATCATATCACACGTCATATCCTTACCTCTCAAACTTAAGGATAGAAAGATTGTATCTTGCCATTCAATCCTCATTTATTTTGCAATTTCCTCATTCATTTCCTAGCCTTCTCTCCTCTCCAATCTCTCGAAAATTTCAGAAGAAAACTTCAGAAAAATCGTGGCTTGCAAGGGAGAAACAAGAGAGAAAATAAGAAAAGAAAAGGAACTCCGTCTCCTCCGCGCCGTATTCGTCGTATCATTTTGTTTTCTTCTAAAAAAAATTCAAGGCATGTTTATATCCTTCATTTATCTTCAATCAAGTCGTATAATTATTTTAAAACATCACAGGTACATGATTCATGAAGCAAAACCGATTTTTGGACAGCAACTTGAACAAAAATCTGCACAGAATTTCTTGGCTCCCACTTGTGCTTCACGTTTGGTATTATTTTTGTGATTTCAGGGGTTGGCTCAGCTCCAGGCATTCGAGGCTGCATCTAGGCATGTAATAAAGAGTGTTAGGAGGGTGTTGGCCCATTGGTTGCAGTCCATTCACCCCAATGAAACCATTTTGACAGCAACTCTCCATGTTGCAATTTATGAATCTCGATTTCTTTGTTGGTTATCTAAGGGGAGAGTTTGGATCATGGTTGGACCAGGGCCTGTAACCATGGTTTGAACCCTTCCCTAGCATGTCTAGGAAGTGATCAAGATGACCTTTCATGGCTTGGTTCATAGTCCCATCTATTTTTAAAACAAACAAGACAAGTACCCCCCCCCCTTCGATTTTCCTTGTTCCTGCGTGAGTAAAGTTTCGATTTTATGGTGTTGGGTGGATCTTGGTTGGCTTCTAGCCCTTAGCCATGGTTCACACAATACCTCATGATGTCTAGATCATGCCATGGTTGATCACATGGCCACTGGAATGATACATGACAGCAAAATAAAAGCAACACCCCCCACGTACCGCGCATGGTGTTCTCGGGTAGAGCTTGGCGTTGTCCTATGGATTTGCTTGGTTTTTGGTTGGCTTGTAGCCATTAGCCATGGTCCAAGCCCTGCCTTAGGATTTTGGTAAGAGGCTCTGGTCGGTGGTTCAAGCCCCAATGGCCCATTGCCTCATAAACGAAGCAAGGAAGCACAACAGCTGCTGCTGTATTTTTCTTGACAGCTGCTCGGGCTTCGATTCAGGAGGCTCGTTTGAGTTCTTGGTTGGCTTTTAGCCTATGGACTTGGACTGGACAGTACCTCAATGAGTTCGGAAGGTATTGTTTTTGGCCGTTTGTGATTCGGTTGAGTTTAGAGGTCGTACGGGAATTTAAGGTGCAATGTGCTACCTTACGCTTATGGGATTGCTTCATCCGGTGACTTACGACCGGTTTATGTTTATGTATGGGTACGGATATCCAGTCCTNTAGAGGTCGTACGGGAATTTAAGGTGCAATGTGCTACCTTACGCTTATGGGATTGCTTCATCCGGTGACTTACGACCGGTTTATGTTTATGTATGGGTACGGATATCCAGTCATAGGGCTGTGATGATCTCTACGACCCAGTATACTGTGGTTTAGTCTGATCAGACGTTTCATGTTATGTTATGGGCCACTTGCGTAGAACATTATCTCTACAGAAAATTATGATATGCTATTTTATGACAGGGCTCTATCGAGCAAACATTTTACGTACAATTTTCAGTTATGCACGTATTTATAATTACTAATGACACGATTTTTCACGTTACGCTTTACGATATGATATTTTTAATTTGCATGCGATTTTATGATATATGTACTTGTTATCCACGATATATGCATGCTGAGTCTTTAGACTCACTAGACTTGATTGTTGTAGGTACTGATGAGGTGGGGACTGAGGGCGGGGGCCAGTGAGCTAGCTTGGGTCGGCAGTAGTATAAACCCGGGGACCTCATGCTTCAGGTCATTTATCATTTTAAGCTCAAAACTCATTTTATCTTGTTGAACTATTTTTAAGTTGTGGCTTAAAAACAACATTTACTTCCGCTGCTATTTTAACATTAAACTTTTATCAGTTTAGTTTATGAATGAGGCATGTTATTTATTTTTAATAAGAAAAATTTTAAATAATTCCGCAAATTTACAAATACGAAATACGGGCCTTGACAAGTATCATAACATAGTATAAATCAAAACCAGTTTATTTCATAAATATCATAAAATAATAATGTCTTTACAATATAAATTCTTAAAACGATAAAAATCTGCGGAAACGTTACAATTTGAATTAAATTAAAACTTAAAAAGAATATAAATTAAATATAACCTCTGGATTCATCCATCACAAGCCCCAAAATGGTCTCGTTCCTCTTTCTTGATTTGCTCTTCGTACTTATCTAGGGAGGGTAGAGTAAGCGGTACTATTTTGGGAAATAGTCAACAAACAGGGGCCGTTCGAGACATATAGTAACACATATATACTAAATTTCTAAATCTTACATAGCATATCATAACTTGAATCGTAAAGCATATTCGTTTCATAATCTTGTCAAGATAACAAGAATAACAATAAGTACTGAAATTCATCTTCTTTCCATAATTTCACTGATATCAGTCTCCTATATATTAATCCTATAAGGAGTAGGACCATGTCCTATTTGATAATCCTCTAAGGAGTGAGAGCATACAATAGTTATAATCCTACCGTATAAGGGTCATAGTTCATAAATCCTTTCTCATATCCAATTGAATCCTTGCAGTGCTTGAACATAGAATTTGATAAATCTTGAAGGAACATATCATGAACAAAGAATCATGCTCGAACGAAACTTGCAAAAACAGAAACAGTTCATCTACGAACTGTACTTTTTAAACATAAGCTCAATCCGAGAACAAGTGTGCCAAACGATACCTACAAAAACACAATTAGCTTAGTATTACTAGAAAACTACGGAGGAACAAGCTTGAATTTCTCTCCCGAAAATCAGACAACTTGTAGAAGCATTTGCGAATTATTGAACTGTTGGATCGAGTTTAACTTTGATAATACGTTCACAAGTCAGTAAAATAAATTGTGAATGGTGAAGATTGGAGTTGGAATTTGTTTGGCCTGTTTGTGGACGAAAAATACTATGTATGTTACTCTCACTTAGAATTTGAGTTGTTTTCTTACGGAGACTATATACAAAAAAATAAATCGTTGGATTTGGCAGAATTTTAAAATGATGTAAAAAATATAGCATTATATTCTAAATGGTGGGGATCGTATTTGGACAAAATCTTGGCATGAACATATCACTCAAAAGATAAACAGAACTTCACCTTTCAAAATCTTCAAAAATGCTGCAAGACTATGGAGAGAAAATTCTCGAATTTAAGGTGTTTTAGAGGTGTAAACATTGAGAATGCCCTAGGTGTGTATTTGTAGGTATAGGGGCTATCTAGCTATAATTATTGTAGTGCTAAAAAACTAGTACACGTAAACCCCATGCATGATTGAATTAATTTATTTATTTAGTTAATAATTTAAGCAGTGCATGCTGTGTTAAATTATTTTAAAGAATGTATATTTATTTTATTATGCAATTTTATTCTATTTAAGATATTTTCATTAATTTTATCTTTCAGATGAATATTCGATGTCGAACCGGGAAAGGAGACCGAAGACGATTAAAATGGTAAAAATTTAAGTTATAATTTTATTTTAAGTCAAGAAAATATCGTTTTAAAGGATTTATAAATTTTAGTATCTTTATGACTAAATTTAATTTATCGAGTGACATAGAGACGTTAAAGAATTTTTAATTATCAAGTTTCGAAAATAAAGAAATTTAATACGTCCACTTGAAATAAAATGTTTTAATAATTATTTTTATGATTAATTAATTAAATTAAGTAGTATTTAATTAAGAGTAGAATTGAAAATTGTAGGACTCTTAATTTAAAAAATTGGAAGGCTAAATTAGTAATTTAAATTGAAAGTGCTTAATTAGTAAATTTAATTATATTTTTTATTAAACTAAAACACCTAATACATATCCTAAGTAATCTATAAAAGAAACCTACCCTAATACACATTCAACCCACGCACACACACATTGAGCACAACAAAAAATCACCCACCAAAATCCTTACACTCGGCATCAAAGTCAAGAATTGGAGGATTCTTTTCAATTCTTCTTCCAGCAAATACTGTAAGGTCCAAAAATAAGACGACGTAATTCAACTGCATGCGAATCTAGGAAAAATAGAAAATAGCTAATTAAATTATTTTAATTGCTTAAATTAATTATGTTAGATATGTTTATATGGTTGTGAAGTAATTTTCTACTTGGATGCAAAAAACTGTATTTTTAAAGGTTATTCAAATGCGATCGAGGAACGGAGACCGAGGACTGAAAAATGAAAAATATTTTTATTAAATATTTGTTTGTAATTATTTAAAATAAAGTTGATGCTTTATGATATTTTTAATATTAAGGAGTTTTGAGGTGATTTTATACGGCGAGACGTAATTTTTAACGGGATTCAATTTTCGACTAAAATATGAATTTTTCGAGAACTCGGCTAATATTTTCACGAACTTTCCTAAACGAAATATTTTAAATATGCACTAATGGGCTTATTGGGCCTAGTATATCATACTAATGGGCCCAATCTTACTCTACACCTTTTAATTAAAATAAATGAGCCCAAAACCCCACCCCAAAACCCTTAAAGCACACACCCCTTCCCCTAAATCACACAAACTCTTTTCCATCAGCAACAACACACTCACACACGCAAGTGAAGAGGAAATAGACACGGTTTTGAAGGAAAAACAGCATAAGGTCTTCTACATGGCCGTCAAATCGCCACAACGTTTTCGTGCGTATTATACGTAAAGGCACGTCATAGATCTCCTTTTTCTCATCTATCATATCCTATTACATGTTTGATTATCGTTTGCATGAAAAACATGATTTCTATATGAATATTTTCGTTTTTATGCATTCATATATGAATAAGGTATGGTTTTATGTTCCAAAACTTGATGTATTATTGCATGAAGGGGCTGCCATAATAGGGACACCAAAAGGGAAGATTTTAAGGGTGTTTAAGCATCCATATTTCACTGTTTAGAGGCTGCACTTGAACTGGAACCAAGGTGAACGAATTATTGCATTGATTTGATGTCAAGGGTTCGGGTAAGGGTCTAACCATTGCATGGCTCATCCAGGGCGGGACCAGGGCTTGGTACAGGTGTGGTTGAGTGTGAGGAAGAGTCCTAGCCATGCTAAGACTCAAGCACAATGGCCAGGGAAGAGACCAAGCAAGCGAGGACTCTTCCCAAAGCCACCCGAGAGTGCAGCTGTGCGCAGGGGTTCGTGGCTTGGCCACGGTGGTCAGGCTGGGCTAAGATAGGTCTGAGGGTGGTCCAGTGATGGTCACAGTCGTTATGTCTCGGGTGGTGGCTCGGGTGAAGGGGCTGCGTCGAACTAGAGTCCTAGGCGCAAAGTCAAGGCACTCGCGCGGCTGCTGTGCATCGTGCAGGGGCTATAGAGGGATAGGTCGAATCCAGTGGGTCCAGTAGGGTTCCTAGGAGGGTTGGTCAATGGCTGGCTTGGGGTGGCTTGGGTGCGGCTCCATGGAAACGAGAGATGGCTCAAGGAAAGGGTTACGGTTCGAATTTTTAGGTTTTAATGGCTAAGGGTTTAAACCATGGTCCACGGGGGTCGAATCATAGTTCACGAAGGTAGTTTAGGTAATAAAAGTCTATGTTTAAAATTTGGAAAGAAAATATTAAAGTTTGAATTTATTCGGGATTAAAACGCACTACGAATTAATAATTACGAAATTAAATAAAAAGACATGAATTTAAGCTAAATAAAAATATAAGAAATTTAATGTAAGCCTAAATAATTATTTGGGATTGTCTAGTATCAACGAAAGTAATAAAAAGTCAAAATCGAGAAATTTTACGTCTGGGAGTAAAACAGTCATTTTACACTTGAAAAATACTAAACGTCATGGCAGTGCCCTGAATGCTGTAAAATATGTTTATATGTTTATTTTAAATGTTTATGCAATTTTATGATGAAACGTTAATTCTAAAAGATATGTTGCATGCTTGGTTTAAAAGAAAAATGATTATAATATGTATGAATTTTATAGAGTGATGAAAATATGAAATGTTGAATGAAGTGAAGTAATTGCAACTAATATGATGATACGATAATACGATGATATGTAAGGCCAAGGCTCAGTTGATGGGTAAGAGTGTCGCTGATGTCCTCGCCGTCCAGTACTATGGTTACACGTAGATGGATCCATCGACCTTCAGCTAATACGAAAGTCAAAATTAACAATCTGAATTCAACGAAAAGGAAAATGTAGACGTATATGATGAAATGGAATATGTTTATGATGAAATGAAAAATGTTTATGTTTATGCATGTTCATGAAATGTTATGTTAAGTAAAAGTGTTTTACTGTTGAATGTGATTGTATACATATTTATCATAGTAATGGTTTGCTGAGTCAATAGACTCATTAGGTGTGACCGATTCAAGTGAGCATGATGTTGATGTTGTTGAGGGACTTGATGGTTGATCTTACTGGACTGAAGGTGCACATAACCCGAGGATCAGCACTAGTTTTCCACATTTATATTAAGTTTATGATTTAAGATGACGTTAAATATTTTTATGACTTTTATGATGATTTTAAGTGGTTTTCGAGAGGATGTTAGTGTTAGTATATTTTTGAAATATTGACAGTTTAGGTTGGTTGACGATATACGATTTTACGTTTTGAATTAAGTTTTTTTGAATTTTCAATTAATAGTTGGTTGTTTTATTTTTAAAATAGTGCAAGGTTATTTTAAAAAAATATGTATATATATGTATAGAATCGGCCGAATATTTTAGAAATAAAAATTTGTCTTTTTAAGAAAAAAGAGTAGTTGACGTTTCAAATACCATCGCCGAACACTACTCCATTATTCTGGAGGATTTTGATCCTTTGAAACAAGAAAAAAAATGCAACACGTCCTCTTTTCTTCCCCGCATTTGCGTGTCAGTATTGCATGCGTTTTAAACGCAAAGGCATGTCTAAACCCTTTTTAACGCATCATTCTTGTTATATTATGTATTTTAATGTAAATCATGCATGAAAACTCATTGGTTATATGCAAACTTGGGTTCAAAACAATTTGAAACGGTTTCCGAAAACTTGAAGCATGGAATTCACGTTTCTTCCAAATTTTGTAGTGTGTGCTTCAGATGGGCTCCTGGTACGTTGATGCTGTGTAAGGATGGGATAGTGGATGTTTTAGACATGGTTAAGTGATCTGGTAAGGGTCAAAATTGGCTACTACAATATGAAACCGTGGGAAACCACAGATGCATAGGTTGGGGGCATGTAAGGGGCTGTAGGAATTCGATATTGTGGCTCAGTGTATGACCGGACCAGGGCTCTTGGCTATGGTTTGAGTCATGTCTTAGAGTCCTAGGATGAGTCTTGTTATGATGCTTCATGAGCCGGAGTGGCAGCTGGGTGGCTGGAACCAAAAATGTGCAGCTGTGCATAGGTGGGGCGCACGTGAGGGAGCTGAACGGATGTGGCTTGGTTTGGGCTTGCGCTATGAGCCTAGGCTAGAAAAGACTTAACCAGTGTCCTATGTGATGTCTAGGATTCGATTCTAGGGCCTGGTTCGGGCCTGGTTCGAGATGGTTTAGGCGTGGAGTCGTAATAAGCTTTTATGGGTCCTAGTGCTTCCTTGGTCAGTATGGGTTCGAGGGGCTGTTGTTCATGTTTTTAGGTGGTTTAACCATGGTCTGGGGCTGGTTTAGGGTCTTGGACAGTAGGTTAGGATGTTGGCTAAGTTTGATTCGAGTCTCGAGTCGTTCGGTAAGTCGTAATTTATTTTATTTAATTCGGGAATCGTACGTGTCTGAGTGAATCTTCGGGTTTATGTTTGGTTAGTTAAATATTGAGGTTTTGGCAGCATATCTAAGGCGATCCATGTGCAAAATAATTATTTTTGAGCTATGAGATTTATCTTATGGCCAAATTATGTTACGGGTTCGGAAGCCGGAGAAAGTGTCGGGGATCTCTGCAGCCTCTTTGGAAGATTATGTTATGTTAGGGATCAGACGTCCAGTTTAAGGGCTGTTGTGATCCCTGCCGGCCCAGTACTGCAGTTTTGTTTATTCAAACGATTTATGTGTATGGTCCACTTGCATTGAACAGAGCTCTAAGCAAACTTATTTACGCTTACGATTATGCATGGCAAGTATGAAAATTTAATTTTAGGATTTTTATGAAATTTTTTATGTAGGAAAGTCACGTTATACAAATTTATGCTTATAATATTTTATGTAAGATCTAAGTTTAAATTGCATGGATTTTTATTATGAATTATCTGTTATTTACAGTTTAAGCATGTTGATTTAGTTGAGGAGGTTGGAGGTGGTGACCAGTGAGCAGGCTCGAGCCACTGGCAGTACAAACCCGCGGACCTTGTAGCTTACTGATATAGGTGGATTTTAAGTGTTTTTCATGTAATGTGATGTCCCATTTTATTGCATATATCGTTTAGATTGCATGCATTTTGTGGTGTTTTGGCATATCTTATGTTTTCTTGTTGCTCATAAGTCTCGTGGTTGAAAATGCAAGCAATTCGTGAATAAACTGAAGAGAAGTGGTCGATTTTCGAGGGACATCCGCCCGGGCGCTGCAAGGTGTGGATAAAAGAAGCCTTGGCAAGCTATCTGCCCGGGCGCACATTTATGTCCGCTCGGGCACGTCGATGAGAAAATAAAAGGAGATTTGCGAAAGCCATCCGCTCGGGCGGAAACTTATGTCCGCCTGGGCGCAGTTGCTTTTTTGGAAAGATTTTTGGCCGATTTCTTCCCTTATTTCTGAATAGAGAATGATATGGCAAGGGGATTTGGACGAGTTTTGGGGGATGCAGACATTATTCAACAGCCAAGGAAGAAAAAAAAGGAGAAAAAGCTTGGAGCAAGTGCTTGGATTGAAGATCTCGTGATTTCCAAGCACCGTTCTTCGCAGATTTCGTCACGTCTAGTATTTCGTGTTTATTTGCTCTTATTTAAACATTTGTTTGCTTAGTTTAATTATGACATCGAGTAGCTAATTTACAATATTTGTTGGGATTTAAGGGGATCCTACCCCGAACCTTGATTTAAATAGTTCACGTGTTGATTGTTGATTTATTCTTGAATATGCCATTGTTTTTCATGAAGTCATTAAATCGTAGCTAACTTTAATAATCATCTCTCGAGTGAGTTCGAGAGAATAGATTGTAATAGGAATGAATAGCATAGTCTGTGGATCTACAATTTATATAGACATATGAAATTAGATACATGTTGATAGTTATAGTCCTAAGATCGAAAACTAGGGGATTTCATAGATCTCCATACAATTCACCTTTGATAAATAAATTTTATTACTTCAATGAGTAGAATTAGTTTGGCACAACTCGAGAGGGCATGTTCAATTGTGTAGGAAATCCTGTCAAAAGCGTAAATCAATGTCGAGCGAATTCAGTAAATAACGAGGAGTAGGTGAACCGAGATTCTCAACAAATGCATATCTCATTGAAATTTAATTAATCGGTCTAGCTTATATATTTCATCATTTAATTCTTGAACTTGTCCATTGAGTTTTTATTTAATTTTAGCAGTCATAAACAATCATTCAAATTTCGTTGCTAAAGATTTGATAACTGCAAATAATAATTGTAAAATACAGTCTCTGGTGGAACGATACTCGTACGCTCGTACATCATACTATTACTTGATATCGTGCACTTGCGATTTTTTCGAGCTTGGATATTATAAATTTTTATTACGGATTTTACAGTGCAAGTTTAGCTCGATCACTTACGAGATTTTGTTATGCACATTTTAAAAATATTTACTCTGATTTTATTGCATTGATTTTGGGCACTTGCAAGTTGAGATTTTATTAGACTTTTTTAAATTATGGTGGATGTTTTTAAATTAAAGATTTTATAGTTTTGGTATTTAAATAATGGAGTTTTAATAATAAATTTTATTTTAGTACGAGTGGTGACCGTTATTTTATTTTAAAAGTTATACTTTAATAAGAAAACTTTAAATTTTTCCGCAAATATTAAAGTATTAGTATTTTAGGACAACGGTTCGTCAGAGTTGGTATCAGAGCACAAGGTTTCCCGATATAGGGTTTTGCCACAGCTGGTTGCGAGAAGCTAAGGAAGTCACGCCTCAAGTCTGTAAGTTTTTACAGATCTATTAAGTGTTAAGTACGAGTTTCTTTAAACTACATGCTTAAGTTTTTATATCGTTTTTAGCATGTTATATGACTAGTTCGGTTATGCATGTTGGTTACGTGTTGGGTTAAATATTGGAACAGTATGCCTCCTAGACGTGTGATTGACCAAGAGGGCCGTGAGGCTCGTGATGAGCAGAGAGTTTCCCCTCCACGTCCACCACCAGACCTTTAGGCTCAGATGCTTGAGGGCATGACTCAGTTCTTTGCGCAGTTTACGAAAAACAATGCTGATGTGGATAGGAAGACGAGGCCTGAGGCAGTGTATGAGCGATTCCGTAAGATGGACCCTAAGGATTTTGGGTTTATTAGTAGGTTATTTTCGAAATTATTATGAGAACTTTAGGATTGTGGATTCAGCCTGTGCACGAGATTAAGTTTAGTCCTTTTGGGAGTTGTTAAGTTGAGTGTGTGTTAATATTATATCAGGAAGGATCTATATAGCGGAGGTAACCACGAATGCTCTATTAGATTTCGCAGCTACTCATTCTTTTATATCAGACGTCTTTGTGAGTTATTTGGACTTCGAGCCAACCAGGCTCGACGTGAGTTATTCTGTGACCGTTCCATCTGGTAAGGAATTTTCTACTTTTAGCCTGGTCAGAGACTTGGGTCTCGAGTTTCAGGGCAACACAACTTACGCTGACCTTGTTGTATCGTCGATGACCAAGTTTGACATCATTCGAGAAATGGATTGGTTGTCGAAGAATGGAGTGTCAATCGATTTCTAACGAAAGTCAATGAGGGTCAAACCACTAGGTCAAGAAGAGTTTGTATTCGAGCCAAGTGGACGCTACAGCATGCCGTGGATGATATTATGTCTTCAGGCAAAGAAACTCATACTTAAGGGGTGCTAGGCATTTTTGGCCAGCATTATTTCAACCTATGTCACCACCAGTCAGACAGTAACAGACGTCCCAGTTGTTAGAGATTTTCCAGACGTGTTTCCTGACAACGGTTCTAGTATTCCAATTGAACGCGAGATGGAGTTTTCTATTGACCTTATGCCGGGTACCGTGCCAATCTCCAAGGCACTGTATCGATTAGCGTCGGCAGAGATGAAGGAGCTCAAACAGCAAATACAGGACTTACTGGATAAAGGATTCATACGCCCTAGTTTTTCACCTTGGAGCGCACCAGTACTCTTCGTGAAGAAGAAAAATGGAAGTATGAAGCTTTGCATCGACTACTGGGAGCTGAATAGAGTTACAGTGAAGAATAAGTGCCCATTGCCAAGGATCGAGGACTTATTAGATCAATTGCAAGGAGCTTCTATGTTTTTCAAGATAGATCTTCGCTCCGGGTATCATCAGCTGAGAGTGAAGGACTCAGATGTGCATAAGACAGCCTTCAGAACTCGCTATGGGCATTACGCATTTCTAGTAATGTCGTTTGGATTGACAAATGCTCCAGCGATCTTCATGGATCTCATGAATCACGTATTTTAGCCTTACTTGGACTAGTTTGTCATCGTATTCATAGACGAGATCCTCATTTATTCAAAGAACTAGGAGGACCAAATCCAACACCTGCGTGCCGCATTGCAAGTATTGAAGAATCGTAAGTTGTTCGTGAAGTTCAGCAAGTGTGAATTTTGGTCAGAGAAATTGGCATTTTTGGGACATGTTATCTCTTACAGTGGCATTGAGGTTGACCAGTCCAAATCGAAAATATTGAAAGAATGGGTTGAGCTGAAGAACGCATCAGAGATCCGTAGTTTCTTGGGCTTTGTGGGCTACTACAGAACTTTCGTTTAGGGATGTTATTCTATTGCAGTGCCACTAACCTTGTTGACGAAAAAGAATGCCAAGTTCGTATGGACCGCTGACTGCCAGAAGAGCTTCGACAACTTGAAGCAAGCTCTTATGACAGCGTCAGTGTTAGCCATGGCATCAGGGAAAGGTAACTTTGTGTTATACACTAATGATGCTAAGCTCGGATTAGGGCCGTATTGATGCAACACGGCCAAGTCATTGCATATGCCGCCAGACAATTGAAGGTGCATGAAAATAATTATCTGACTCATGATCTGCAGTTAGCAGTCGTAGTCTTTGCTTTGAAAATATGGAGACACTACTTGTATGGTGAGAAGTGCCAGATATTTACTGATCACAAGAGTCGCAAATATTTCTTCACTCAGAAGGAGTTGAACATGCGACAGAGATGGTGGCTAGAGTTGGTGAAGGATTATGATTGTGATATCAGCTATCATCCAGAAAAAGTCAATGTAGTCGCTGATGCATTGAGTAGGAAAGAAAGAGTTGTATCGCGACTTTCGGTACAAAGACTTCTACAGCAAGAGATGCGAAGATTAGATCTCAAGGTTTATCCTAGGGGCAGAGCTTCTAGATTATCCACATTGACATTGCATCCCACTTTGATAGACCTTATTCGTAGTGGGCAGTCATCCAACGAGCAATTGCAGAAATGGCGATCAAGAGACGAGTCTAAGGGTCGTAAGCTTTATACATTGAGCGATGGGATTGTAAGATATAGAGGAAGGATTTGGGTACCTAGAGACAATTTGATGAAACTTAAAATTAATAATTTATTATATGTTAAAACCTATATTTTAAAATTTAAGTTTCATTAAAATTATAAAATTATGTTATTTTAGTATTGTGTGTTTATATTTAAATGTCTTACTAAATATATTTTATTTTCAGGTTTTCTACGTGTTGGTAAAATAATGATAACTCAAGCTAGAAAATTCAAATGGAGGTGATTCAAATATTTTTGGAATCCTTGAGAAATTATCTACAACTTTGCAGAAGACATGATGATTGCCTAAAAAGTTGGTTAAGATGATCAAATTGTGAAAATATCAAAAGGAGGACAAATTTACTTTCAACATGACCAGCATATAGTAAAAAAATCATTACTATTTCAAAATTTAACCAAATGAGGTGAACCAAGTGGCCAAATCCATCTACAGACAATTCCCCACATGTTTGCTGTTTTGAGCTAAGTCAAATTCGGTGATTAAAGTCGTGGAACAAAGCATTGAAAGAAGGGGCATGGAATTGAAGTTGGAGGAGACAAAGACTACTATTACAACTACATTGCATTAATAGAATTTTCGACCCTTTCTCTCATTTTGCCTATAAATAGAGGCCTTGTGCTAGTTTGAGAATCATTCTATCTCATTGTAAAATATAGTGTGAGTGTGTATAAAAGTTCTAAGTTCCAATATATTTT
>NC_133311.1:8662047-8668546 GCF_012295235.1 Primulina huaijiensis
TTTCTTGGAACCATTATTTATGGTGGTTTCCTTTGTTTTACTTTTAGTTAAACAATATTGCATAAACCAAGAATAAATCCTCGAGCCTTGACAAAATTTATAATTTGTAAACTTCGTTCTTGCATTTGGTAATCTATAAATTAATAAATTTAAACTTAAAATAACCTCTCTGTGGATCGATCTCGTACTTACGAAATATATTACTTGCAGACAACCTACACTTGGGTGAATTATAATTTAAGTAGTAGCAAGTTTTTGGCGTCGTTGCCGGGGAGGTATAAATTAGGTTTATATTTATTAATTATGTTTTATTTCTAAGTATTGTGTTTTTTTTGTATGAGTATTTGGAGTCGAAAAAAAAGTGGTAGACTTATTCGAGTATCTGAAAATAATTTAAACATGGATGATAATTCAAATAATCAAGATAATGATAACAATAATAATAATAATAATAATAATCAAGAACATGATCAATTAAGAACACTTAGGCACAATATTAAACCTATTAGAACTAGTGCCCCATCTTGTTTAGTTTTTCCTCCTGATGCATCTAATTTCAACTTTAAACCTCAAATTATTCAACTTTTACCAAATTTTCATGGCTTAGATTCTGAAAATCCATATTTACATCTAAGAGAATTTGAGGAAGTTTGTAATACTTATAATGATCAAAATTGTAGCATGGATATAGTTCGATTAAAGTTTTTCCATTTTTCTTTAAAAGATAAAGCTAAAACATGGCTACAAAATTTGAGATCAAGTTCAATAAGATCATGGGAAGAAATGCAACAACAATTTCTCAAAAGTTTTTTCCTTCCCATAGAACAAACTCTTTTAAGAGACAAATTACTACTTTTTCTCAAAAACAAGGAGAAACATTTTATCAATGTTGGGATAGATATAAAGAATTACTTAATACATGCTCACATCATGGTTTTGAAACATGGAGAATAGTTTCTCAATTTTATGAAGGTCTAATACCTAACGATAGGCAAATAATAGAATTCATGTGTAATGGAACTTTTGAAGATAAAAACCCAAATGAAACTATGGAGTATTTGGATTCATTAGCAGAAAATGCTCAAAATTGAGATAATATAGGCACCATAGAACCACCAACAACTAAAATCAATAATTCAACAGATGGGGGTGGTATTTATAATCTTAAAGATGATATAGATATTCAAGATAAACTTGCATCTTTAGCAAGAAAAATTGAGTCATTAGAAATGAAAAAGAGTGGTCAATTAAAAAGTATTCAAGAAATTGTTTGTCATATATGTGATACACATGATCATGCTACAAAAAATTGTCCAACATTACCTTCATTTAAAAAATGTCTCCATGAACAAGCAAATTATGTTAATAATTATAAAAAACCAATATTAGATCCTTTTTCAATATCATATAATCCTGGATGGAAAAATCATCCTAATTTTAGTTGGAGGAATGATAATAATGCACAACCCTCACAACAATATTTTCAAAATAACCAAAATCATCAAGGTTATATTCCTTATGTTCCACCTCCAAGAACAAACTTTGAAGATGTAATTCATGCATTTATCCAAAAGCAAGAATCTATCAATATTCAAAACAGTCAATCTATGACTGAGTTGAAAGAAACTCTTACAAAATTTGCATCTGCACTTAATATTCATGAAAAAGGAAAATTTCCATCTCAACCACAACCAAATCCTAAAAATCAAAATCAAGAATTAAAAAATGAAAAAATTGATCAAATAAAATATGTTATCACCCTTATAAGTGGTAAAATAGTTAATGATCCATATAGTACTGAAAACAAGGATCATTTAAAATCAAAGAGTAAGGATGATAATCCTGATACTTTTGAGAATGATGATACCTTAAATTCTAAAAATAATATGTTGAATGATAAATCATCTGAAATAGTAAATGAATCAAATAAACCTCCACCATGTCCTCATGTATTAACAAATCATAAAAAACAAAAAAATGATTCTGATATCTATGAAGTTTTTAAACAAGTAAAGATAAATATTCCATTATTAGATGCTATTAAACAAGTACCTTCATATGCAAAATTTTTAAAAGACTTATGTACGGTGAAGAGAAAATTGCATGTGAAGAAGAAAGCATTCTTGGCTGAACAAGTAAGTTCTATTCTTCAAAATAAATCTAGTTTAAAATATAAAAATCCTGGTTGTCCAACAATTTCATGTATTATTGGAGAAAATAAAATTAAAAAAGCTTTGTTAGATTTGGGAGCAAGTGTGAATTTACTTCCTTATTCAGTTTATGAAAAACTTAATTTAGGAGAATTAAAACCCACTTCTGTTACTCTCTTACTGGCGGATAGGTCAATCAAAATACCTAGAGGTATTGTAGAAGATGTGTTGGTTCAAGTTGATAAATTCATATATCCTGTAGATTTTATTGTTTTGGATACACAACCAATAGAAGTACATAATGAAATTCCAGTAATATTGGGACGACCATTTCTAGCAACTTCAAATGCTTTAATTAATTGTCGAAATGGAATAATGAAATTGTCTTTTGGAAATATGACTCTAGAACTTAATGTGTTCAATTTATGTAAACAACCAAGTATTAATGAAAATGAATATGATAATGAAATTGAAACAATTGTGGAAGAAAATATACAAGAAGAAAACTTAAATCAACAATCTGAAGTTTTTTCAATAGAAAGTTTTGAGTCTGAAAATAATTTTAAAAAAGATGATAATACAAAACTTGAATTAAAAGTTTTACCATTCGAATTGAAATATGTATTTCTTGGTGAAAATAAAACATTTCCTGTTGTAATTTCTTCCACTCTTCTACCAAATCAAGAAGAAGATTTAATTAAATTACTTAAGAAATATAAAAATGCAATTGGATGGACTTTGAAAGATATAAAAGGTATAAATCCTTTAATTTGCACACATAAAATTCATTTGGAAGAAAATGCTAAAACATATCAACAACCACAAAGAAGGTTAATGTAATGCCCGAATTTAAAAAAAAAATTAAAAAAAAAATTAAAAAATAAATTTTACTGTTCACGGTACTGTTTACGGTACTGTTCATGGGTACTGTTTAAGCGCTGCGGCGCTAGAAAGTAGCGCCTAGGTGCTAGAGCTGCGACAATTTTGGCGTCGCTGCGCCAGAAAGTGGCGCTGAGGCGCTAAAAACACGAAAAATCAATATCAAAGTCAATTTTCACTTCCTCCAATCATTTTTCTCCTCCCTCACACAAACCCACATGCATTTTCTCTCCATTTTCAAACTTCTTTCTAATTTTATGGGAGATATGCTCAAGAAAATTATGAAATGAAGTTAGATTTGTGATCCTCTCATAACGGGCTTCACGAGGATGTAAGTATTTCCCATTTTTGTTCAAGTTTGGAAATGGGTTGAAGTTTAGAATTTATATTTGAGTTGATATTTGAGATATAAAGATATTTAAGATGTTGTATTTGAGTTGGTTTGAATTTAAAAGGGATATGAGAATGGTTTCTTGTTTATGTGAAAAGAACAATTTCCACACCTTTTGTATTTTGTGTTTATGGGACATTTGTGTTTGGATTTTGGAGTTATGGTCTTCATCAAACTTGTAGATAATCAAGTTAGCTTCGATGTGGTTCAAGAATAACTCAATTCCATGAAGAATTGAAAGAGATATGCTATATTTACTAAACCTGGTCTAGAATCCCGAGTTTGTGTCCATGGCTTATGTTTATTCGAATTCTGGTATTAATCGGTTGGGATTCCGAATTTGGTGTTCAAATGAAAGTTATAGAACATTGTCTTGTCTTCGAAATGATATAAAATGGTCTTGATTCCATTGAGTATTGAGGGAGTTATGCTCCAAATCTAAACTGTGGCAGACNCCGAGAGATTGAGTTCAACATTGAGTTGATGCCAGGTACACAACCTATTTCTAGAGCCCCTTATAGGATAACGCAAATTGAACTGAAGGAACTAAAGGAACAGCTTGAGGATCTATTGGCTAAAAGATATATAAGACCAAGTGTTTCACCTTGGGGTGCTCCGGTTTTGTTCGTGAAGAAGAAAAACTGGTCTATGAGGCTTCGTGTCGATTATAGACAGTTGAATAAAGCCACAATAAATAATAAGTATCCTTTGCCAAGGATTGATGATCTCTTTGACCAGTTGCAGGGTTCTTCAATATATTTTAAGATTGATTTAAGATCTGGATATCATCAGTTAAGAGTTAGAGAGGCAGATGTGCCTAAGACTTCTTTTTGTACCAGGTATGAGCATTTTGAAATTGATTCAGAGTCGTATGAGAGCTACTCAGGATAGGCAGGCTAAGTATACGAACAGACGGCCGTTGATTTTTTAGAAAGGTGACAGAGTTTTTCTGAAAATATCTCCTTTCCGTGGTACAGTTAGATTTGGAAAGAAGGGTAAATTATCACCGAGATTCATAGGTCCGTATGAGATTTTGGAACGTGTTGGTGATTTGGCTTATAGATTAGCTCTTCCTCTTGCGTTATCAGGTGTTCATGATGTTTTTCATGTGTCTATGTTTAGAAAATATCATCCAGATCCTTCTCATGTACTTCCACCCGATGAAGTTGAGTTAGATCATAATTTGAGCTACATTGAGAGACCGATTAAAATTCTAGATAGAAAAGATAAGTAACTCAGAAATAAATTGATACCGTTGATTAAAGTACAGAGAAACAGACATGGTGTCGAAGAGGCAACTTGGGAATTAGAAGAAAAAATGAGACATAAATATCCAGAGTTATTCAAATGAAGTACGCTTCTATTCTCGGTTTTATTTTCAGTATTGATCATTACATCTTAGACTTGAAATTGATTATTTGATTTCGTGGACGAAATCTATTTTTAGAGGAGAGGAATTGTAATGCCGAATTTTTAAAAAAAGAAAAATTTAAAAATAAATTTTACTGTTCACGAGTACTGTTCACGGTACTGTTCATGGGTACTGTTTAAGAGCTGCGGCGCTAGAAAGTAGCGCCTAGGCGCTAGAGCTGCGGCAATTTTGGCGTCGCGGCGCCAGAAAGTGGCGCTGAGGCGCTAAAAACACGAAAAATCAATATCTAAGTCAACTTTCACCTCCTCCAATCATTTTTCTCCTCCCTCACACAAACCCACATGCATTTCCTCTCCATTTTCAAACTTCTTTCTAATTTTATGGGAGATATGCTCAAGAAAATTATGAAATGAAGTTAGATTTGTGATCCTCTCATAACGGGCTTCACGAGGATGTAAGTATTTCCCATTTTTGTTCAAGTTTGGAAATGGGTTGAAGTTTAGAATTTATATTTGAGTTGATATTTGAGATATTAAGATATTTAAGATGTTGTATTTGAGTTGGTTTGAATTTAAAAGGGATATGAGAATGGTTTCTTGTTTATGTGCGAAGAACAATTTCCACACCTTTTGTATTTTCTGTTTATGGGACATTTGTGTTTGGATTTTGGAGTTATGGTCTTCATCAAACTTGTAGATAATCAAGTTAGCCTCGATGTGGTTCAAGAATAACTCAATTCCATGAAGAATTGAAAGAGATATGCTATATTTACTAAACCTGGTCTAGAATCCCGAGTTTGTGTTCATGGCTTATGTTTATTCGAATTCTGGTATTAATCGGTTGGGATTCCGAATTTGGTGTTCAAATGAAAGTTATAGAACATTGTCTTGTCTTCGAAAGGATATAAAATGGCCTTGCTTCCATTGAGTATTGAGGGAGTTATGCTCCAAATACTAAACTGTGGCAGATTTGTACTGATGCAGAATTCGTGGGAATTATGTTATATGTTTCAGATTATGAACGACTGAGTAAATGACTTTATTTGACAAAAATTTTNTTTGGTTTGTTACAATTATAATAATTAGTATTAGATATCGGACCCGAGGCCCCACAGTTAAATCCACATATGAAAGAAGTTGTTAAGAATGAAGTATTAAAACTATTAGACGCTGGAATTATTTATCCAATCTCAGATAGTAAATGGGTAAGTCCAACACAAGTAGTACCTAAAAATTCAGGCATCACTGTTATAAAAAATGAAAAAGGAGAGTTATTACAAGCTAGGATTCCATCTAGTTAGCGTATGTGTATTGATTATAGAAAATTAAATGATGCAACTAGAAAAGATCATTTCCCACTACCATTTTTAGATCAAATTCTAGAAAAAGTAGCAGGAAATTTTTATTACTGTTTTCTTGATGGGTATTCGGGGTATTATCAAATACCTATTTCATTAGAAGATCAAGAAAAAACTACTTTCACTTGTCCTTTCGGAACTTTTGCATTTAAAAGAATGCCATTTGGTTTATGTAATGCTCCGGCTACTTTTCAAAGATGCATGTTAAGTATTTTCAGTGATATGATTGAAGAATTTGTAGAAGTTTTTATGGATGATATAACTGTTTTTGGAAACTCATTTGAAAATTGTCTTAAAAACCTAGAAGAAGTATTAAAACGATGTGAAGAAAAAAATCTTGTTTTAAATTG
>NC_133311.1:8674127-8719467 GCF_012295235.1 Primulina huaijiensis
CGCAACTAACTTATTAAATCATATATTTCATTTAGGCAATAGCGTGGCTCTGCCGGTTGTTCTAAATGAAATATAATGATTTAATTTAACATTTATTTTATGCAGTTATATATTTATATAGTTATATATATAATCATAGGTACCATATATAAAATATCGGTGAATTCGGTATTTTCTATAGTGGGAACTATATTATATTAGGTGTGTGTTTAAATATTTTTATTTTCTTGGAACCATTATTTATGGTGGTTTCCTTTGTTTTACTTTTAGTTAAACAATATTGCATAAACCAAGAATAAATCCTCGAGCCTTGACAAAATTTATAATTTGTAAACTTCGTTCTTGCATTTGGTAATCTATAAATTAATAAATTTAAACTTAAAATAACCTCTTTGTGGATCGATCTCGTACTTACGAAATATATTACTTGCAGACAACCTACACTTGGGTGAATTATAATTTAAGTAGTAGCAGGATTCGATCAGAGGTGACCTTCTATAAGAATCCCGTACAACACCATATTCCATTCATCCAGGAGGCACCAAGATGTATAAAGACTTGTAGATACTATATTCGTGGCCAAGAATCAAACGAGACATTCGACGCATTGTATCTAAAAATGTCTAACTTGTCAGCAGGTGAAAACAGAGTATTAGAGACCAGCAGAGGCGCTCAAACCTCTTCATATTCCCTAGGGGAAATGGGAGAACATTACAATGGATTTTTTAGTCGGTTTCAAGGGGCCAGTCAGAGGATCTAACAGCATTTGGGTAATCGTTGATCGTCTTACCAAGTCAGTGCACTTCTTGTCGGTAAAGTCGATCTTTTCTATGACCAGTATGCAGAGCTTTATATCCGAGAAATAGTCAGATTACACGGAATCCCAGTTACCATCGTATATTACAGAGACATGAGGTTCATATCGTCCTTTTGGAAGAGTTTGCATTCCGCATTGGGAAAGAAGTTGTTATTCAGCACGATATTCCATCCTCAGACAGATGGTCAGTCCGAGAGGGTGATTCAGATTTTAGATGACCTACTGCGTACATGTGTGATCGATTTCCACAAGAGTTGGGAATTGAAGTTGTAACGCCCCAGATTCGACGACTGTCCTCACTGTACCAAGACGAGTCTTTCCAGCGTGCTTATGTCCTCACTCACACACACCCTAGGAAACTTCTCAGGAGGTCACCCATCCCAGAATTGCCCCAAGTCAAGCACGCTTAACTTTGGAGTTCTTATGTGATGAGTTACCGAAAAGAAGATGCACCTTCGTGATATGAGTAGTACATATCAAATCTCTTAAGCCCTCTTCAACTGTACAGTCCATTACATTGAACAGTCTCGGAATCCCTCTTCTTCCGGTGTAAGATCGGTTCATTCATGTTCCCTCTGCCTAGAATCCTGCCAGGAGCCGCTCATTGTCTTTGCAATCTCAGGGCACCGGCGATCACCCCCCGCCCTCTTCGGCCCCGGGCCTTACATGCCAACCAGCTTCCGCTTGGTTCGTCCCCGAACCCACAACGTACTAGGAAAGTCGGCTCTGATACCAACTGTAACACCCCAGATTCGACGACTGTCCTCACTGTACCAAGACGAGTCTTTCCAGCGTGCTTATGTCCTCACTCACACGCACCCTAAAAAACTTCCCAGGAGGTCACCCATCCCAGAATTTCCCCAAGTCAAGCACGCTTAACTTTGGAGTTCTTATGTGATGAGTTACCGAAAAGAAGATGCACCTTCGTGGTATGACTAGTACATATCAAATCTTTTAAGCCCTCTTCAACTGTACAATCCATTACATTGAGCAGTCTCAGAATCCTTTTCCTTCCGATGTAAGATCGGTTCATTCATGTTCCCTCTGCCTAGAAGCCTGCCAGGAGCCGCTCATTGTCCGTGCAACCTCATGGCACCGGCGATCACCCCCCGCCCTCTTCGGCCCCGGGCCTCACAGAAGTTACCTCTAGTAGAGTATACCTATAACAACAGCTTTCAGTCATCTATAGGGATGGCTCCCTACAAGGCACTATATGTAAGAAAATGCAGATCGCTTATTCACTGGGATGAAGTCGGCGAGATATTAGAACTTGGTCCAGAGATCGTTCAGTAGACTTTAGACGTAGTAGTCAAAATCGGGACAGGATGAAGACTGCTCAGAGTCGTCAAAAGAGCTACGTTGACAAGAGAAGAAGGGACCTCGAATTGCCAATAAGAGACCACGTCTTCCGAAACATAACACCTTTGAAGGGTGTTATGAGATTTTGTAAGAAAGACAAATTAAGTCCGAGATTCATAGGATCATTCGAGATTCTCGAGAAAGTGGAAACACTAGCTTATCGAGTAGCACTACCTCCAAATCTGGCAAGTATACACTATGTGTTCCACATTTCTATGCTAAGGAAGTACATGGCGAATCTCCCACATGTATTAAGCTTTGAACCGTTACAGCTATCACTGAACATGTCATACGAGAAAAAGCCTATTCAGATTCTAGACCGCATGATCGGAGACTACGGGACAAAGTTACCAAGTTGTTCAAGGTCAAGTGGCTGAACCATTCCACTGAGGAAGTGTAAGGTCCAAAATTAAGACGACGTAATTCAATTGTATGCAAATCTAGGAAAAATAGAAAATAGCTAATTAAATGATTTTAATTGCATAAATTAATTATGTTAGATATGTTTATATGGTTAGGATGTAGTTTTCTAATTAGATGCATTAAAATTGTATTTTTAAAGGTTATTCGAGATGCGATCGAGGAACGGAGACTGGTGGCTGAAAAAAAGAAATTTTTTTATTAAATAATGGTTTTTAATTATTTAAAATAAGGTTGATGCTATATGATATTTTTAAGAATAAAGAGTTTTAAGGTGATTTTATACGCCGAGTCATAATTTTTAACGGTATTCGATTTAGACTAAAATAGGAATTTTCGAGAATTCGACTAATATTTTCACGAACTTTCCTAAACAAAATATTTTAAATAATGTCTAATGGGCTTATTGGTCTATTATACTAGACTAATGGGTTCAAGCTTGTACACATGCTAATTAACAAATAAATAAGCCAAAAAAACCCTCACCATTCCATACAATTCACACGCCCCCTCCCCTCAAAATTTACAATGACTCTCCCCTCCCCCTCAAATACATGCAAACACGAGAATTCATTCCAAGGAAGACCACGGTTTTTGAAGGGAAAACAACTAGGGCTCCGTTCGTCGCCGTTATTCGCATCTCAATTTATTTGTCGTGCGTAAATCTCGCAAAGGCATGCCTTAACTTCCTTTCAAACATCTTTCACACCATATTATATAAATTTGTTTAACTTTGCATGAAAAATATGCTGCACAAGTTGTATTTTCGTTTTATTGATCATACATGCATATAACTTGTGTTTGTTGATTGGAAACTCTTTCTAATGATGCATAAAGGGGCTTCCATGGTAGAGTAACGTGGAGGGATGTTTTTCCAACACAATAGGGACCCTAGGTGCAAAACCAAAAGCTGCACACGCATAGGAGATGGATTGAACGAAAAATTGCATGTTTGGTTCACAAGGGTTCGGTTAAGGGTTTATACACCGAGGGCTTGGCCAGGGCTGGGCTGGGGCTTAGTGACGGTCATGGTTAAGGCGCTGGAAGGGTCCTAGCCTGGTCGCTAGTGAAGAGCCCATGATCGCATGGACTCTTCCCATGCGAAGAGGGTGCGGCCACGAGGGGCGGCTGCATGGAGGGTCCAGGCTTGAGCAGAGTGGTCTAGGCTAGGTCTCAGGGTGGTCCAGGGTCATTCCAGAGGGTTCGGACTCGGGAGGTAGCTTGGGCGAGGAGTCCTAGTCAAGGGAAAAGAGTCCTAGGCTCTTAGGGAACTCGCGCGGCTCTTGTTGCTGACAGGAGGCTTCTGTGTGGGTTAGGCTGAGCCTAGAGGGTCTAGTAGGGTCCATGGGAGGTCTGGTCAAGGGCTGGCTCAGGGTGGCTCGAGTGCGGCTCGAGGAAATCGCAAGGTGGCTCGAGGGTTCACGTTAGGGTTCGAATTCTTGATTTAAAAGCTTAGGGCTTGAACCGTGGGTCCACGAGGGTGGCTCATGGCTCACAAGGATATTTTAGGCAATAAAAATTCTATGTTTAAAATCTGCAAATTTAATAATAATGTTAGAATTAATTCTTGAATCAAACGCTCTACGAATTAATAATTATGAAATTAAATCAAAATCCATGATTTTGAACTAAATAAAAATATAAGAAATTTAATTTAAGCTTAAATAATTATTTGGGATGGTCTAGAGTCAACGAAAGTAAGAAAAAGTCAAAATCAAGGAATGATATGTCCAAGTGTAAAGATTTTACGACTTTATGATGCTTTTGAGAGGTTTTGAGAGGATATTAGAGTTAGTTTTATTTTGAAATATTGCTAAGTTAGAGTTGGTAAACGATTGAGGATTTTATGTTTTGAATTCTTTCCTTTGAATTTTCAAATATAGTTGGTGGTTTTATTTTTAAATGATGCAAAGTTATTTTAATATATATATNAAATTTCTAGTACTTTTTAAGAAAAACGAGTAGTGGACGTTTCAGGAAGCTACTTGGGAGACCGAAGCTGACACGAGGATTATCTACCCAGAACTATTCGGTAAGCCTTAATTTCGAGGACGAAATTTATTTTAGGGGGAGGAACTGTAGTGCTCAAAAACTAGTACACGTAAACCCCATGCATAATTGAATTAATTTATTTATTTAGTTAATAATTTAAGAAATGCATGTTATGTGTTAAATTATTTTTAAAGTATATATATTTATTTTATTACGCATCTTTATTCTATTTAAGATATTTTCATGAGTTTTATCTTTCAGACGAATATTTGATGTCAAACCAGGAAAAGATACTGGAGACGATTAAGATGTTAAAATTTAAGTTATAATTTTATTTTAAGTCAAGAAAATTGCGTTTTAAAGGATTTATAAATTTTAGCATCTTTAGGGCTAAATTTAGTTTATCGAGTGAAATAGAGACGTTGAGCATTAATTACCAAGTTTCTAAAAATAAGGAAATTTAATACATCCACTTGAAATAAAATATTTTAATAATTATTTTTATGACTTAATTAGTTAAATTAAGTAGTATTTAATTAAGAGTAGAATTGAAAATTGTAGGACTCTTAATTTCAAAAGTTGGAAGACTAATAGTAATTTAAATTATAATGGCTTAATTAGTAAATTTAATTAGAGTTTTAATTAAACTAAAACACCTAATACATATCCTAAGTAATCTATAAAAAGAAACCTACCCTAATACACATTCAACCCACGAACACACACATTGAACACAACACACAAACACCCACCAAAATCCTTGCACTCGGCCGATCATCAAAGTCAAGAATTGGAGGATTCTTTTCAATTCTTCTTCCAGAAACTACCATCACCGAACACTACTCCATTATTCTGGAGGATTTTGATCCTGTGAAACAAGGAAAAAAAAAAAGCAGCACACGTCCTCCGTTCTTCCCCGTGTTTCGGTGTCGGTATTTCATCCGTTTTAAACACAAAAGCATGTCTAAACCCTTCTTTAACGAATGGGTCTTGTTGTATTATGTATTTTGATGTAAATCATGCATGAAAACTCATTGTTTATATGCAAACTTGGGTTCAAAACAATTTGAAAACCTTTTCCGAAAACTTGAAGCATGGAACTCACGTTTCTTCCAAATTTTGGGTTTGTGCTTCGGCTGGGCTCCTGGGATGTTTTTGCTGTGTAAGGCTAGGATATGGGATGTGTTTAGACATGGTTAAGTGATCTGGTAAGTGTTAGAATTTGCTGCTACAATATGAAACCGTGAGAAACCACATATGCGCAGGTTGGGGGCATGTAAGGGGCTGTAGGAATTCGATCTCGTGACTCAATGTATGATCGGACCAGGGCTCTTGACAATGGTTTGAGGCATGTCATAGGGTCCTAGGATGAGTCTTGTTATGATGGTTCATGAGCTGGAGTGGCAGCTGGGTGGTTGGAACCAAAAACGTTCGGCTGTGCGTAGGTGGGGCGCACGTGAGGGAGCTACAAGACTGTGGATTGGTTGGGGATTGGGCTGCAGGTCTGGCCTGGAAAGGGCTTAACCATGGTCCTATGTGGTGTCTAAGATTCGAGTCTAGGGCCTGGTTCGGGCTTGGTTCGAGTTGTTTTAGGCATGGAGTCGTAATAAGCTTTTATGGGTCCTGGTGCGTCCTTGGGCAGAATGGGTTCGAGGGGATGTCGTTCATGTTTTAAGGTGGTTTGATGATGGTCCGAGGCGGGTTTAGGGTCTTGGACAGTAGGTTAGTATGTTGGCTAAGTATGGTTCGAGTCTCAAGTTGTTCGGTAAGTCGTAAGTTATTTTATTTAATTCGGGAATTGTACGTGTCCGAGTGCATCTTCGGGGCTATGTTTGGTTAGTTAAATATTGAGGTTTTGGTAGCATATCCAGGGCTATCCAACGAAGTCCACGATGTTCGTAAATATGTATCACGTGCAAAATAATTATTTTGAGCTATGCGATTTTTCTTGTGGCCAAATTATGTTACGAGTTTGGAAGCCGGAAAACGTGTCCGAGGACATTTCCAGCCTCTTCGGAGGATTATGTTATGTTAGGTATAGGACATTCAGTCCAAGGGCTGTGGTGATCCCTGCCGGCCCAGTACTGCGGTTAGTTTGATCAAATGATTTATGTGTATGGGCAACTTGCATTGAACAAACTCTACGCAAAATTATTTACGTTTACGATTATGCATGACAAATATGAAAATATGATTTTAGGATTTTTATAAAAAAAAAAATTTATGCAGGAAAGTCGCGTTATACATATTTATGCTTATAATATTTTATGTACGAACTAAGTTTAAATTGCATAGATTTTTTATTATGTATTATTCTTTATTTACAGTTTATGCATGCTAAGTCATTAGGCTCACTAGATTTGATCGATGCAGATGATTTAGTTGAGGATGCTGTAGGTGGTGACCAGTGAGCAGGCTCGGGCCAGTGTAATTGCAAACCCGAGGAACTTGTAGCGACGAGATTTTGTTATGCACATTTTAAAAATATTTACTCTGATTTTATTGTGCACTGATTTTAGGGACTAGCAAGTTGAGATTTTATTAGACTTTTTCAAATTATGGAAGATGTTTTAAATTAAGGATTTTATAGTTTTGGTATTTAAATAATGGAGTTTTAATAATAAATTTTATTTTAGTATGAGTGGTGACCGTTATTTTATTTTAAGAGTTATACTTTTGCTTAAAAAAAACTTTCAATTTTTTCGTAAATATTAAAGTATTAGTATTTTAAGACACGGTTCGTCACAATTATCATCTTCATGTTTTAGCTTCAGATTTTGAGATTAGGATAGATTGTCATCCAAAGGTTTTTTTTTTTTTTTTTTTGTGGATAAATGAATATTATGATCTCCTTGTCCATCCATCTTGATGGGCAAAATTTTGATAATCAATATTATACTGCTCTTTTATGTACACACGCTCATGATTTATAAGTTCAAGATTCAAGATCACTACCTTCTTATCTTGTCATCGGGTTTGTACAAGTAGTTGTATAAATCAAAGTCTTCTAGTGGATCCTACCTGAGGTGGTATAAGGGGTGACGTAGGAGCAGTTGAAGTCTCCGAACATCCATAAACATATCTTGTGTATTTAACTGATTAACTACTGTTTTCAAATTGACTTGATCAGTTAGAGCATCCGTCAGTTCAGTTCTTACCATAACTGAACTGATATATGCGACAATTGATCCTCTGTTTTTTAGTTTACATAAGTTAAAATGTTTTATAATATAACAGCTTTTTTCACGAAGTATTATTTCGAGCTTCTTCTGCTTGGTTTTAAAATCAATCTCGATTTAATTCATCGGTGTTAACATTCTTAGAACACGAGCTATTGCAGCTCATTGAAAAATATTGTGTTTGAAATGCCTTCAAAGGCACCAGCACACGATCTTTCAAAAAGCATCTACTGTAAAAGACCTTCATCAGTGGCAAGATCTGAAGTATGAATAAGATCAAGATGCCTCTTATATTTGAGCTCAGTTGCCCACTGTTTATCAGTAGCAACTGATCCATCTCGCTGAATGGTCTGGAGGTCATGTATTTTAGTCTAGGTGAACATGACTTTTTCCAAGACAAGATCCTCAATAGCTTCTTTCAAACTCTCCAAACGGCGAAGCGTTGCAGAAGGAACAAGGATGTTGGAACTGCTTTCTCTATCCATCTGTACTTAATTGTTGTTGTTATTATCTAATGACAGTAATCTTATTAATAGACAGACCTTTATTGAAGAAATAGAAGAAGACGAAGAGACATCAGTTAACAAAATGCACTTGACTGATTCAGACTGAGTTTCTTCTACCCTTTTTATTTATATGCATTTATTGAGGGGGAATGTCGAATTTAAATGGTTAACTGATAAGACAATAGTCATTTGGTCTTCAACTGAACTTACTCAGTTTTCAACTGATCACTCAATTACTGACCTAACTGATCTTATCCAATAAGTTAACTGATAATTCGATAAGTATTCCATATTAAGTTATGTGACTGTTAAAATCATGCATTTAATTAATGTCATTCATTGAATAATAATTTGAAACGTGGACCCACGTGATCCATTAGACTTCTGTTCACGTTTTCACCGCACGTACAAACGATTTTATCTTGAACTGACACATGTCCAAAAATTTGAACAGTCACAAACATAATAAATTGAACTCTCTTCATTTCAGTTTCTTTACACGCATTACAACTCTCAGAGCAAATCAAATACATAGAGCTTTTTCTGCAAGATATTAAAACTATCAGTAATGGCAAATCAAGTCCCTGCATACATTCTCAATGCAATGGCAATTGACTTTGATTCAGTTCTATCTGTCAAGGACGAAGCTATCAAAGACGTCTTTCTCAAGCTGGAAGCAGCTGGACTGAAGAACTTTTTGGGATTATCATCACAAGAAATCTATCCTAAAGAGATTCAGGATCTGTATGCTAATGGCTTCATCTCTGCTGACGGCAAAATCACTTCAACCGTCAACAATCAACTACTGATCATTGACGAAGACTCCTTCACCAATCTCTTCCAACTACCTTCTGATGGCTTGGCTAATATCTCTGAAGTTAAGACTTCTGATGTCGAGGAGATGCAGACGCTTCTATCTGCAGATGGACGGAAAATCAAAGTCTCTGATCCTAAGAAAGAACTGAAGCCAGAGATTCAGTTACTGGCAGACATTGTGGCCAAGGGACTACTCGCCAAAGCAGGCTCATTTGCTGCTCTCACTTTAGAAAAGTTCCAAGTGATGACTGCTATCATGGCTAGACGAAGACTGAAATGGTCATCCATCATCTTTTCTATCCTCAAGAACATGCTTCAATCCTCCAAACAGTCCAAGGGATTTGCTGAGCCACTCAGCTACTTATTGAAGAAAACGGTTTGTTGGGTGACTCTTCTGAAAAGTCATCTAAATTCAAAATTTTCAATGCTAAGAGTGTTAAGGTACCAAAAATCAAGATCGAAATGTCACCTGAGCAATTCATCAAAGTGAAGAATGAGATTGGGATGCAGGAAGCTCCCAAATCAGTCAAGAAGTTAGATCAGAAAAGGACAATCAAAAGGAAACTGATTGTCAGTGAGACTGATTCAAAGAGAACTCCATCTCCAAAAATCACGAAGAAGCCAAGAACTCTCAAAACCAAACCAGCAGTTGTTCTGGAAACAATCCCAACTGAAAGATTGAACTGACTGAAGCTAAAAGCTTATCAGCGCCATACCTTTGAGGACAGTTCCAGTTGAGTCTTCAACTGAAGGTTAGTCACCACTTTCAACTTCTCAATCTAAGAAGATTATCACCAAATCTGGTGATAAGCAAAAACCAGCAGGAGTCAAAGCTCCATTGATCTCCATCACTGCCCCAACTACTCTACCATTTTCCAGACCAAAAGGAGTAGTGATAAGGGAGAAAGTGGATGCAACTGAATCACGACTGAGTATCTCTAATGTCCTAACTGACCCAAAAGGAAAGGGCAAGATGATTGAAGAGCCCCGACCGACAAACTCAATTAAAACTCATAACGACCTGATATGGAAAAAGGTCAATGAGTTTTCTAAATGAAAGCTCAAGACTTACAATGAATGGGTCAGATTTAGAACCGGAGTTTTTGCGAAGCAATTGCAGAAGAAAGCAGTGTTGAAGAAATTCATTGCTTTGGAAGTTGTAGTCTTGAAGGTAGTCAAAGCAGCCTCGATTGTTCAAGCACTGGAAAGGAAGGCATACTTCTTTGATCTGGTGCATGTCAAGAAACTCGCTCAACTGATCGATCAGCTCCGCCTAAATTATGATCCAACCAATTCAACTGCTTTCAATGACAGAGCAGTTCATGATCAGCTGGACACGGACCTACGATCACTACAGATGAAGATCAAAAGTTGGGAAATAGATCAAGAGTTGATTATTTCAACAAATACCCAAAGTCCTTCATCTGAAGAGCAGGCTGGACAATCAGTTAAATACCCAAAGCCATCCCAGGAACCAGTTGCTGAATCAACTGAGCCAGCAACTGCTCCTTCTTCAAAGGATGCTCATCCATCACCTTCAGTTCCTCAATCTTCTAATGCAGATCTTCAGCTTTACACTGATGCTGAGTTATCACTGGCAAATATCGACGAAGTCATACAATCAGTTGCCACTGATATCCAGCTGAATATTCTAACTACAGAAGTAGTTGAAGAACCGAGCTTAACTGAACAACCAGCCTCAGAGGTTATTTTGCAAGAAACTGAAGAACCAGTTCAGTCGGCTGCCACAACTGAACAAGCAGTTCTAGCTGAAACTGAAATAGCTCAGTTGCACAAGGAACCAACTGAAGAAGTGCAAACTAAAGAGCTGACTACAGTATCAGTTGATCAACCAACTGAAGAACCGATTACAGTATTCGTTGATCTACCAACTGACGAGCCTTCCAGCTCAACTGCTGTTCAGATTTTTACTCCTCCTCCAGAACTTCAACAAGAAGCATTGCTAGAAGATGTTTCAGAAATGGTTACTGTTGTGACTGAATCAACTGATATAGCCCTGGTAATCTTTAATCAAGAAGACAAGGAGCAGGAACCAGAATCCTCAGGAGCTATGTCTCCTGAGATACCAAAGGCTACTGAATCTATAAAGAGATCCAGAACAGTTAGAAGACAGTCTTTATATTCTTATTCAGTTGAAGAGTTTGGTAGATTTTGAAGAATTTTTAGTCAGCATAAGATTATTTTATTCTTTCATTCTTTGTACAAATCTGTACACTGAAAGAGTTGTCAACAAAAGATTATTTATTCTACAAAATATTCAGCTTGATCAGTTCACATTTTCTAAGTTTTGTCAAACACTAAAAAGGGGGAAACTGTTGGAAACTAAATCTCGGAAGTTTGACAAACTGAGCGTAAAAAGATTGAACAAACTGATCAAGAAGGCTGAAAAGAACTGATCTAAAAATACGCAAACTATTGGTTGGCTAACTGGATATTAGTGCACAGATAAGGCAACTGAACTAAGCTAACTGAACAATGTAGTCGACTGGATGATCAGTTGGAACTAATCAGTTATACTACAATCAGTTGACAGCAATCAGCTAATCCTATCGGCTTTGTCAAACTGATAAAACAGTTTGACACGTCATCGGTTAAGGAATGTAGCTATCAACCGACAACTGTACAAAAGCAGACTGCAACATGTAGTGGGAACGCCGCATTTCAGCAATGATACAGTGTACGATTGTTAGAAGAATATTGACGTGACAAACAACGGATCAAAAAATTCAAACACATTCATTGTTACCGTTGGAAGCAAAGCATATAAATAATTGAGAAGAGCGGCTGAGAAGTAATCAAGTGTTCAATCAACCAAGCTGTTATTATGCTGAAATCTTCACAAGCTTTCTGTTCATATTCAAAAGATTTCAAAAGCTCACACTTATCATATACATTCATAGCATTCAAGGCTATACTTTGAGCTTACAAGCACAACATTTATTGTTATATTATTCGATCTTATAGAGATCAGTAGTGCTAAGTAGTTTCAGATCAGTTGAGAAATGATAAACTGTATTGAAACTAAGAGTTTTAGTTTGGCATTGTGGGTCTGTACAATTCTTTGTATTGATCAAAATCTTTTAGTGAATATCTTATCTTTTAAATAGAAAGGGTGACGTAAGAGTGATTGAAATCTCCGAACATCCATAAATCTTGTGTCTCTTAATTTCATTTTTATTCTGTCATTCAATTTATTTCCGCACTTTCATTAATTAACTGATCGACATTGACATAACAAGATTCTCAAGTTCAGTTTATCAATAAACTGACTCATTATTCGAAAAGATGGTAAAATTGTTAAATGTTTGTTCAACCCCCTTCTAAACACTCTGTCACCTACCAACCGATCATATCACAGGTGCTATTGTGATACACGATATAAGCAATAAATAGAGTGAAGTTCTTGAGATGCCATAAAAAAATCTTTATATAAATGGGTTCATACTCATCTTTCCATTGTTCCATTTCTTCCATTTTCCCTTCATGAGGTGGCAATTATGGGAAGATTATTCTTATTGAATATTAAGAAGATTGTACATGAGGTCGAGGGTATGGTTTCATGATAAGATAAAGTGGATTTATATTCACAAAATCTAAAAGGAATGTACAAAATGTCAATGTTTATAATTACTGTGTTACTGTAAAAAGCCGCAGGGTCACCGAAGATCAACCACGTCAAATTTCATATTAGGATTCATATAAACATGGGAGCAGTGTTCATAAATGGGACTTCCGTTGTCTGGCTCTTCATGAGGATGGAAACCACGCTGTTGACAGTTTTTAATAACAGCAACACCACCATGATCAGAAAGGTGGAATATTCCATAAGGGCTGCAATAGATATACAAATGAATTCAACAGAGAACAATAGCAGCATGGATACTCCACAACGCTGTGCAAACAATATCATATAAATATCCATGTGCATTAAATAATAGTCGACCTCAGACCAAAGATGAAAACAGTTTAGAGAAACATCCATGTAAAATCTTGAAGGATATAAGATGGGCCAGCGTTTAACAATCTAATATATAGCTGTTCCAACACATTAAATTCACACTCATCCTCCAACAAGTAGAAAACAATTTGGCATTAAACACACATCTGTCCCACATGATAATTACCATCCCCAATAAAGTTTATAAAAATAAGCTGTTGCGCTTGGCCATGCTTCAGTCACTGACGTGCAATATGGTCCATAGGGTAGATTACCAGGAAAAGAAGAACCCTTGATTACAAATACAAAAAGAGAGCAATATCGATTTCCAGTAAAGCAAATGTAATTTATCAGAAATAAGAAAAACTATACCTTGATGTGTCCGTGGGAGCCATGACAATAGCAATCGCTTCTTGTAACATAACCTAGAAACAAGTCAGAGGTTCTTATAAAGAGTAAAATTGTTTAGTATAGCAAAGTACGGCAGGCCAGAAAGAAAACAAAAGAAAAGAATCAAAATCAATAAAACAACATGGATAGGCCTTCTCCTGAAGTTAATAGAATCCCATTTCATATTTTTCAACTCAGGAAATGATTTCTTCCCCATTATCAGTCTTCCAACAAAGAAAATGTCTACATCATATTCTTCCAAAAACCAAAAGCAGTTTTGCTCAGCCACTTTTCTGTACACATTACGATTAAACTGACTCGTAATATCTTACTAATGGGCCTTGATACCAAATATGGGGACCTACGGTTACACGATAAAATATTCTAATTTGGCACAATAACTCATACATCCAGCCACATGAAAATCTTAGGAAATTGGGCTAATGAAGTCAAGATCAACACCATACAGTTATACATACTGTACCTGGTATGAATAATGAGTGTGCAAATCGACGGAAGACATAAAACAAGTTTGTGTTGGATGTGTATGCAAAACTGAGAAGTATTTGCTTTTGATAAATTCCATTCATATCCTGTCCTGCCGAAAGTTGTCGTGTACACTAATCACAGTGCACTCAAGTACGTACTTACTAAGAAAGAGGCCAAACCATGGTTAATTAGATGGATCTTATTATTGCACGAGTTTGACCTCGAAATTAAGGACAAGAAGGGCGTAGAAAATATGGTAACTGATCATTTATCTAGACTTGAGCATATTAGAAATGAATGTATAGATCCCGAGATAAATGATTGGTTTACAGATGAACAATTATTCTTGATACAAAATTGTCCTTGGTATGTGAATTTTTCAAATTTCCATGTCACAGGCACACTACCCCCAAATTTATCATTTCACCAAAGAACGAAATTCTTTTCTGACGTGAAATATTATTTTTGGGGAGAACCATTTTTTTAAAGAATTTGTGCAATTCCATGATTAGGAGATGTGTAGCGGAGGAAGAAATGAGACAGATTCTGAGTCAATGTCATGATCGTGAGGTAGGTGGTCACTTTGGACCGATCAGAATGGCGTCTAAGGTACTTGAATGTGGCTTTTATTGACCAACTCTTTTTAAAGATACTCGCTCATATGTTCTTGCCTGCGATAGATGCCAACGAACAAGAAACATCTCTAATCGCCATGAAAAGTCATTTAATAACTTCTTGCTCACGCATTTAAGCCAGGAATGGTTCAACTTAATTCATTATCAAAACTGAAACGTGATTATATTTTGGGTATTCAACACAGCAATCAATATCTCTCGCTAGTACCTTTTAAAGAAACACTTAATGATGTGTTTACTCATTGAAAAATCTTGTAAGAAATTGCATTATCTAAGTATAGTTCTGTTTTTAGGGAGCTTGAAGCAATTGTGTGAGTTATATATCTGTAAACAGTTTCTGCTGGTTGCCATGCACAAGTTTAGACTTTAGGGTTTTTTTTATAACTAATTTAAAAATATAAATTTATTTCAAAATTAATTAAAATTTTTTTTTCAAATTTAATGCAATCCGTGCTTACGAAGCACGGACCATGTTCCACGTGGACCATGGTCCGTGCTTCGTGAGCATGGACGCTCGCACACGTGGAGTCGTAAGCACGGACGCTCCAACGTGGAGGCTCCACGTGCGAGAGTCCGTGCTTATATTCATTTCCCGTACTTTATTCTGTCTTTTTTCTTTTATCGCTTCTTTTCTATCCGTTCATTTCCTGAATTTTTCACGTGAATTCTGAATTTCTGAATGTTCATGTGAAGTCCAATAATTGAAATCTAAATATTCTTCAGCATTTTTCGTCTATATAATTGTTGTAAACTTCGACTAATGAGTTATCAATTTCCTCTTTGAATCTACATAAATTTTCTCTCAAATTCCATCGTCAAAATGTCTAACATCGATGTATTCTTGTATTTTGGTGGTCATGTAGTTATCGATAATGGATCGGTTGAATATAGCATTCCATTTGTTAGACCGATACGAGTATTACAATATATTAATTTGTTGGAGTTGGTTGAAGTTGTGCATAAAATGTTAGGAATCGATCCAACGAATTTTTCTCTGAAGTTGTCAACAAAATATTCATTTATGGAGAGATCAGCTTGGCATGAAATTAAAGTCAATCTCGTTGATGATGATGCTTTACAGTTCACGGAAGCAAATTCAATTGAGCATCATGTTGGATTTGATGATCCTGAATCCTACATTACACATGCATCCGATTCAGGTTTCAATAACCAACCAAGTACTTCTACATATGGTGGTTTCCAGGATCTAGAATCTTATGTTCCACAAGTTACTGAAGGACTCGGTAATATTAATTTCAATAATGTAAGTGGGTCTTGGGATCAATATATCAATGTATCGTCGGAACAAAATCCATATTGGCCGAATCCAACATTAGATACGAGTGCTCATTGTCCGGATCTGGCCACTAATGATGATATTTGTATGAGTGATTCTGAACCCGATATGTCATATAGCGAGTCTGAATAAGAAGAAGTGAATGATGATGATGAAGTGAATACTTTTACAAATCCTGATGAGGGGACATCGTCTCGGCAACCATCTCGTGACACATTACAGAGGCAGACCGTACCATTTCTTCCAAACACTTCTGAAATGCCATCATTTTTCAATAAATTTTTTGGAGAAGAGCCTCCTGATTCTATCGATGTACCTTCTGGAATGCAAACAAGCTATTACAATCCAGATAGAGGTGAATTATGCGTTAATATGTTATTTAAAGATAAGAATGATCTTATTGCATCTGTGAAGGATTATTCAGTTCGAGTGCTCAGGCGTGAGTACCGTGTCATGGATAGCACACGCAGTTTGTGGAAATTACGTTGCAGAAATAATTCTTCTACGGTCATTTGTCGATGGGGGCTTCGCGCTTCTTTGAAGTCCAAAACCGGTTATTGGAAAATAACAAAATATGGCGGGCCTCACACATGTATATTTATTTCTGTTGGTATAGACCATAAGAATTTGAATAGTGATATGGTGGCACAAACGCTATTGGGAGTTGTTCGTTGTGATCCTTCGTACGAGAATAAGTATATCGTCGAAAATGTGAAAGATAAATATGGATATCAAATCTCGTATACGAAGGCATGGCGAAGTTTGAAACGTGTCATGGAAATTGCTTACGGTACATGGGAGAGCTCCGTTCAATTAGTTCCAAAATATGTGTGTTTTGTCCAAATATAATCCGGGAACAGCTGTGGAGTGGAAGCATCTCAGAGCCAACACTGAGATGAGTAAGACACCGAACGATGTTTTCTAGGCATTCAGGCCGTGTGTTGATGGGTTTCGGCATTGTCGAAAAATAATTAGTGTCGATTGTACACACTTGTATACCAAATACAAGCACAAAATGTTGATCGTTGTTACAGACCGGTAGTTAGAGAGAGACAACATCGATGAAGTCTTTTGTTAAATTGTAATAACGCTTTGATATGTTAAAAATAAATTGGTTTTGGTTTTTAAAAAAAAACAAAAATAGTCGGATAATGTTCGCGACAGAGCGGTAAAATATTACTGCTCGAGCGCGACGTTTCTGCACTGGAAAAATTTTTCCAGCACAAAGGTCCCGCTCGAGCGGTAACTTGTTACCGCTCGGGCGCGCCTCCCATTCCCCTA
This sequence comes from Primulina huaijiensis, assembly GCF_012295235.1. Classification (NCBI taxonomy): domain Eukaryota; kingdom Viridiplantae; phylum Streptophyta; class Magnoliopsida; order Lamiales; family Gesneriaceae; genus Primulina; species Primulina huaijiensis. The sequence goes on from NC_133311.1 coordinate 8,691,267, forward strand.
CCCTTTTTTTCTTCCCCTTCCCCTTCTCTCATTCATCACAAAAAATTTCAAATCCTTAACTTAAAAATCCCTCTTTTCTCTTTTTCTCTTCAACAATCCCATCCAAATCACGATTCAAGCAACGGCTCCCACTCTTCCTTAAGAATCAAGAACCTACCACTGTCCGGTCATCTTCTCCAACACAGTTGACTAACTCCATCTCCTATTACCATGGCTCCCAAGAAGGCGAACGGTAATCCCAGCTCTTCCTCTTCTTCTTCCTTTGATAGAACTCGATTTGTGAGTGAGATGGCTCGGGCTCCGTATGACCATGCCAAAATTCATAGAAACCCGATTACCGAGCGGGGATTTCGTAGACAAAAGGAGGATCGATACGTAGTGCCTCTTTTGGGGTTGGAGAGGCGGGGATGGGAAAAATTTGGAGCTCCACCTAAAGCGGCGGTGGTATCGGTGGTGCGAGAATTTTAGGCAAATGCGGGTGAGAGGACGGATGACAAGGCCTTTGTTCGGGGTAGACTTGTATTGTTTGATTCGGGTACAATCAATGCATTTTTAGAAACGCCCGAGGTCGATGATTCCGCCTTCCAGGCTTTGGTTGCTGCCCCTGATTACGCTTTTATAATCGACACCCTGTGTCATCCAGGGGCGATCTGGAAACTAGTAGGGGGTCACCGAGTTGTTTTGATGAGAAATATCTGACAGCCGATATTGCCCTTTGGTATTTGATTTTGGCAAGGAGAATGATGCCGGTCTCACACAAAAGTGATGTACAAAAGGAGCGGGCCGTGGTGCTATATGCGTTATCTAAGGGTTACAACATCAATGTGGGAAAGCTCATCAATTCTCAAATCATTATGAGCGTTCATAATAGACACATCGGGCTTTTCTTTCCCACTATCATATCAGAGTTGTGTGTGAGGGCAGGGGTTGTGTTCCGTGATGATGAGGAGTGGCTGCAACCAATGAAGCCCATTTGTGGACAGGACTTGCAGCAGAAATACGCGAAACGACAGTTAGACTTGCGGACTCATTAGGGAGATACAGGTGGATCGAGCACCGCCGCCCCGCGTCGCCCACATCCCCATGGGCGGATCGATACAGTTAAGCTTTCGCTTATGATCACTGTATTGTAGAAACAATACAATTTAGACGATGCAACAATGCAAACGGTACAACAATAGAAATGATATAGTTACAATTAAATAGAAGAATCATCGTCATAATTACAATGATACAAATGGCTCCCTGTTCTATAATCAGGTGGATTGCGTCTTCTCGTCCCTCTACGCAATCCTACATCTTCAGGATTTTCCTCATTCGAGTAAACTGGAAAAGTGATAGATGAAATAACATTCCTCTGTGGTCGAATGTCATGTACAAGATGCTAATGACCAACATTAAGCAAATTTGTAAACTTTGTATGTTCGACCAAGACGGAGTTTGAAAATCTTGCTGACCAAACGAACGAAAGTCAGCAATCCCTGAATCACTGAAAAACCAGGTTGAGTAGTAGAGGTTCCTGCAATATTCAAATAAGTTGACGGAATAGCAGTAGAGGTTCCAGCGAACCCACTTGGTTGCCTAACCATATCACTTCCCCACCCGAATGATGACTGATGCGGAAACGGAGAAGGCGTACTGAAATTTGGTTGGACATTAAATTGTCCGGAAAAAACTTTGTACAAGTATGGTTGAAAACAAACGACATTAACTATATGGCGATGTGTTTGTCCCTTATATGGCGATGTGTTTGTCCCTTTATTTGCTTTGACATCGTGGAGATGCGTCGTCCTAATCGGGTGATGCGACAATTCCGAAGACGACAATAAATTCCAGTGTCTGTCGTCGACCATGATGATATGCATAATATCACGAGAATAGGTCATCGAAACACCAATTGAAGAGATTATCATAAAAATTCAATTGAGTTGTGGAATAGTAGGTTGAGGTATGTTGCTAAAGGGGTACGACACGGGCGATTGATGCAAACGGACGAAGACTACTTCCAATGGTATAATCGAATAACTGTACGCACCATATCACCTACAGTTAATGTTGTTGGTTTTCAACCATACCCGTACAATACTTTTGCCGGACAATTTAATGTCCAACAAAATTTCAGTACGCTTTCTTTTTTTTCGCATCAGTCAACATTCGGGTGGGGAAGTGATATGGTTAGGCAACCAAGTGGGTTTGCTGGAACCTCTACTGCTATTCCGTCAACTGATTTGAATATTGCAGGAACCTCTACTACTCAACCTGGTTTTTTCAATGATTCAGGGATTGCTGACTTTCGTTCGTTCGGTCAGCAAGATTTTCAAACTCCGTCTTGGTCGAACATACAAAGTTTTACAAATTTACTTAATGTTTGTCCTCAGCATCTTGTGCATGACATTCGACCACAGAGGAATGTTATTTCACCTATCACTTTTCCAGGTTACTCGAATGAGAAAAATCCTGAAGATGTAGGATTGCGTAGAGGGACGAGAAGACGCAATCCACATGATTGTGGAATAGGGAGCCATTTGTATCATTTTAATTATGACGATGATTCTTCTATTTAATTGTAACTATATCATTTCTATTGTTGTACCGTTTGCATTGTTGCATCGTCTAAATTGTATTATTTCTACAATATAGTGATCATAAGCGAAAGAACGATGCGACCAGTCAATAGATGAAAGCCCAAAAGAATTGCAGTTGGCCCAGGAAAAGAACGATGCGACCAGTCAAGGCCACTACCCAACATGGAAAATCGTGGAGAGATCGTGGAATACAACCTAAACTGACATGCGGAGTTGAACAAAAAAAGAAGGAAGAATCAGAAAAAGAGGACCGACAAATCAACACAAAAAATCCATAGCAACGCTCTGCAGAGTTTCTCTCATTTGTTCTATTGTTTATTTCTATTTCCAGCAATCTTCTTTTATAGATTTTAGTATGTCCATCCAAGTTTCATGTAAAAGTTTTGTTCGAATTTATAACAGCATAATAAATGTTGATGTTGTTTATGGATTCCTCCTTTAATTCCAGTATATTCCTCATTCTGCGTTCATATTTTTGGAGTCATTTCGGGGGAATTAGAACGAACGATCGAATCGAGAGTCGCAACGTTTGATAAAGAAGTCAGGTTATTCTACAATTTTGGCACGAACACGTGCCTGGCACGTCCATAATTTTAGTGATAAACACACTCTTAAATAAATGAAAAGAAATACGGCAAAAAATTTTGAGTTTATACTTCAGATCAACATCTTTGTACTTAGTTTCTTTTTCTACTTTCTCTCAAAGTGCAAACCAAAAGGATAATAATACAAACCAAAAGGATAATAATATGCTCCTTGTTGGCATGGAAAAGGACAAGAAAATCCTATTAAATACCTGTACATTACTGTAGCTTAAGGAAGCTTTATTATTCACAGAAAATGCATATGAAATTTTGTTTGGTCCATCAGTTTGATTCATTTGAGTTGTGGTATTAACTTCATCAAGTTCATCTAACCACTGCCGCAACTGTGGCTTTAGTTGTTCTAGCTCATCTAGAACATCAAACAATTTCTGCAACACCACAAAGAAATTCAACTGCTATCTCCAAGAGTCAACTGAACCAATGGTTTTCATGTGAAACTATTAGGACATTATACCTACCTTCTTATAAAAAGTTCTTTCTTTCAGACATGATGCCTGGTAATCACGATGGTAAGGTATATTTCAGACACCAAACTGTTCAAATTGAAAGCATAAACTCATAGCATCACAAACTAGAGAGATGTTCATAAATATAAGTAACAAACAAAAACACAAACAAATATTGCCGCCTTACCTCGAGTATCTGAGCAGTATCACATACAAGTAATTAAAATTTTCTCTTCCCTATAAATATTCGCGTGCGTAAAAAATCAAATTAATTAGTCTTCCAAACAAGGTTGTCTTCACGCATCACCTAGTACGCGGAATGCAAAAACCATTGACAAGGGCTAAAAAATACCAACCACAATTAATGAATATAGAACCGCAAATTGTTTTTTTCGGCCAATAAAAAACAGATTTGGAAACAAAAGACCAAAAAATTAAAAAATATTGTACTCTTCAACGAAGATACAAAAAGCAAATGCACAAACACATAATTCCCACAGAAATCACACACAAAACGATAAAACCAACAGCACGATCCGATCCATTTGGTACCATGGACGTAATCCTATACTAGCATCTATCATTAAAAAAAGAATGTAAAATCCATTCTTTTTAACCGAAACACGTAGAAGGCTAATCGTATTTTGGTACCTGTTTGAGCAGAGTATCCGCGATGCGATAGTAATTGCGAAGAGAGATCTGATTGTCCACACCGATTTTACTCGTCATAACATTAAACGCCGCTCGCCTCATTTTCGCGGGTAGAAGCTGGTGATCCTCCCGTCGGGAATTGATTCTCCGGCAAGCAAAAGAAGGGAGTTCGAAGCAAAAATTAACAGAGCTTGCTTAGGACTAGAGGCCAAAGGGGCCGCGGTTAACGAAAGTGATGACCCCGGAAATCCGACCGACCAGAATTACTTGAAAGACCCGACCCACATCACGTGTGAGCCCGGTATAAAGATAAGGGGTCGAAGAGTAACATGAAAAAAGTGCACTACTAGTTCGGTAAAAACTCTTTTGAACGATATGGACCGAGCATCCGAGCTGAATTGTTACCCGAGTTCAGATAATTATGATGGTGAATAAAGTTTTATTTATATAAAAATCTTCAACTAAATAATATTAAAATAATCTGAAAAAAATCGTGATAGGCCGTTTGAATTTATAAACAACCAAAAATAAGGCAAAATTAGTAGAATATGTTGTGAAAAAGTAAAAATTTACGGTAAAAAGTAAAAATCTCAAACTCTCAAAATTATCACACTACATACTTTATAATATTTTTCTCTCAACTCAATTGTGATTTTCTTCACAAATGAGAGATCTATTTATAGAAAATTTTTATTAATAATCCAAAAATAAATTACATCATTACCTTCATCATCACACACAAATTTCAATATTCAACACATAATTTTACCTCATTTTCAACATGCAAATATTCAATACACACATTTTAAATATTATTTTTCAACACTCCCCCTTGTGATGATGATAATAATGATTGTCTTTNAGAGAGAGACGTGATCGTTGACCGACGATTTCGGTTAGAAATAAATCTAGCAAGCGGATTAGGTCAAATTATAGTAAATGGATCATGAGTCCAAGTTTCAATCTCACATAAACTAATATTTAATAACTATAATTTTTATCAATTAATTTAAGCTAGACAAAATAAAAAAATGATAATATATGAATTCTTAATCTAAACTAATAAATAAAACAATTACAACTAAATATGATGGATTCAAAGATCAAGGGGGAATTCGACTTAAAATAAAGAACTAAGACACACGATGGTATCAAACTCTACTATGCTGACACATGTTAAAATTTAATTAATTATTTAATTTTTGACAATCATGGTGAAATCCCCAATTTATTTATTAAACGATTACTCGAGTTAATAAATATATTTAAATTTTACATACCAATTATTCTTAATTAAATTTAATTATATCTAAATGCATTAAATCTTTATGGAATTTCAGTTTTTACCTAAACCGCACACTGAAACCGAATAATATTTCTAGTCAGTTTAACCATGTGTTGATGACGTCTTTGTTGCTATATTTAATCAAACATTTTTCGATTGGTGATTAATCAACAAACATGTAAATAGTTGATCATGCTATTAACAAGAAATACTATGTCCACATCAATAATTAAAATTAAGAAAAATAATATATTGAAAAGAAACCAAATATCAAACAATGTATTATTTTGCCATATTGTGGAGTTAGCCAAAAGAAATTTATTCCATAAAATTAAAACAAAGTAAAGACACAATGTTTGAATTCATAAGAATAAAAACTAGGAAGGAATAAGAAAATTTCAGCGTGGTTAACGTGATTTTCTCTTTGAAATTGTCTTCATCATCTCTCTCAAACCCGTGCTACTTCCTTCTTCCTCCAAGTTTCAAGAGAAAGTTGTGTATTGTCTTTCTCCAAGATTTTCTTCTTCTTTCTCTCTTTTCACATTTAGTACTCTTATGTTCGTGAAGTTATGTCCACTTTTTTCCTCCTCTATTCATATTTATTTCTTCTCACCTTAATGAGCCAATATCTCAAAAGCCCAAATTTCATTCCTTCTTTTTCTTGTCTCACATGAATGGCAAGTAATTTTAAAATAAAAAAATTCCATCTTTTGGTAATTTGTTTTCTTTGAAATCTTGTAGAATCACTTTGGAATATAACTTAATATTCTCCACCAATTCTTTTCTTAATTATCAAGATTCTTTGATATTATCTCCAAAATTATGCATTTTTCGCATTTTAGTCTAATCTATAAATAATATCAAATTAAATAAAATAATCACAAGATAAGAGATAACGTGAAACGTCTACTATTCGTTTTTCTTTAAAATCTACTATAATTTTTTTTTCAAAATCCCGGGCTTCGGCCGAACATTCAAATATATATATATGCTTTTTGCACCATTAGAATAAAACCAACCAACTAATTATTTAAAAATCCAAAATGCAGTACAAAACATAAAATCGTAAACGTCAAACCAAAGCTAAAACTAGCATTTTTAAAAAATAGCATAAACATCTTTAAATCCTCTCAAAAACCTCTCATAAGCATAAAAGTCATGAAATCTTTAAAGTACTTTAAAATCATAAAGGTGCGAATAAACTAGCAATAGTGAAAATATTTTTAATAAAATAGCTTTAACATGACCATGCAGAAACCTTAAATACTTTCATTTCATCATATATCTTTCCTTTCATCATATACATATATGTTTCCCTTTATTGAATTCAGATCATTAATTGTGACTTTCGTATAAGATGTTTGTCGATTGATCAATCTTACGTATTACCATGATACCAGGCGACGGGGACATCAGCTACACTCTCACTCGTCAACTGAGCCTTGGCCTTACATGTCATTGTTTCATTTCGTATTTGTGTTCGTATTAGTCATAATCAAATCATCTCCTTCAAAACATTTTATCGTATCCATCACTTATAAAAATTCATGCATATACTATTTTCTTGAAACCAAGTATGCAACTTATCCTTTAACATTTTACAGTTTTCATCAGAAAATTTCATAACCTTTCAAAACATGCATTTTAACATTCATTACAACATTCATGACAATGTCATGGCTCCTAACATGAAACGTCCACTACTAGTTTTTCTTTAAAATATACTAGAAATTTTTTTTTCTTTAACATGCTCTCGGCCGAATACTTATACATATATAAATAATTTTGCTAATAAAATAAACCACCAACTAATTATTTAAAATCCAAAACTCAATGCAAAACATAAAGTTGTAAGCCGTCCAACCAAACCTAAAACTAGTATTTTTCAAAATAAAACATAAGTATCTTAAATCTTCACAGAACCCCTCATAAGCATCAAAAGTCATAAAAGTCATCAGAATCTTTAAGATCATACTAATGTGGAAAAACTAGCAAAGGTCCTCGGGTTATGTGCACCATCTGTACAGCTAGTTCAACCATCAAGTCCTCTCATATCATCATAAATATCATGCTCACATGTATCATTCACACCTAGTGAGTTTATTGATTCAGCAAACCTTAACCGTTATAACAAGTAACATATATACATTCACAAGAAACAATGAAAATATTTTTAATAAAAAAATATATTTTCATGAATATGCATACTTTAAACTTTTTTCCTTTCATCATATCCTTCTTTTTTCATCATAAACATATACATATACTGAAACGTCTGCCCTTTTTATTGCTTTAAAAGAACTAGAAATCTTTTTGTTTAAAACACTCAATTTTGGCCTTATATATTTACCTTATGAAAATAATATTTTCCCCCTTAAAATAAAACATCAACCAACTTGCATTTTTATAAATCAAGCGAAATAGTCATAAAAATGAAATCGTCACATGTTTTACCAAACCTAAAAAGCAATAAATTTGAAAGGTATTGTAGAACCGAAAATCAGATTACGTATAAGTCATGCATAATTTCTATTATTTAATCAAAATGAATTTTTATGAAAATATGAAGTGTTTTATTTATTTTAAAAGAAGATGTTTAGTTTTATATTTTCAAGATAAATACGCGAAGTCGGACCGGAGTTTGGAGATTGGATATAAGATTAATAATAAGACTAATAATAAGAAAGATATTCCTAAATTTAATTTAAGTCAAGGAATAAATTAATTTAAAGGGAATGTTATATGATTTATTAAATTAACTAGAGATAAGAAATTAAATAAGTTCTTTAGGTATATATTTAATTAAAACTTAAATTAAATAAATAATTGAGGATGAATCAATCTAGGTATAATATATTCAAGAAATTAAACATAACATTTAAATACTTAAATTGAGGTCAAGCATGCCATATAAAATTCTAAGCAAGATTTGAAACTAAATTAATTTATTAATGCATTAAAATATACATAATGAAGGTTTAAAATCTTAAACAAGTAAAATGCAAGGTTAAATAAAAATATATCATGCAAAGGAGTAACAATTTCGGTCAAAACATTTCTTAGGTGTAGTAAATTTCATTCAAATCATCTCATTAGTCTTTAAAGTAAATATAATTCTCCACCCTTAATTCACTAGTTATTAGTATATTCAAATGCTATAATTCACATAAATTTTCCTCAAACCATTGTCTTAGAAGCTTAACGTGCACATACAGTAGGAATAATAAGAAGGGAAACCAACGGCAACAAGAGGAAGGAGAAGCAATTCAAACCCATTCAAATTTACCACTAAATGGTTTTTATAGTGTATTCATTTCCCACTTTTAAACTCCTTAATTATGGGNACCTCCTATAATACTCATCTTCATTGTCTAGCAATCACACACCCTCACATTCGAAATACATCAGAATAGCAGCAGCTTAGGATCGAGAATAGCAGCAGAGAAAAGTAAGAAAGGAACCAACTCCGTTCCGCCGCTCGTATTCGTCGTTTTGATTTGTTTTCTTCAAAACAAATTACAGGCATGTATATGTTGTTTCTTGTCTCTTCAATCAAGTCCTATAAGTATTTTCAAATCACTATATGTTCATGATTCAAGCAACAATTCGAAAACTTTGACAGCAACTTTCTGAAAATCGGTACAGCTTTCTCGGCCTTGCTTGTTANTAACTATCTCGATTATTTTCAAAACCACGGCCGCGTCCACGACCACGACTACTTCCACGTCCACGTCCACGACCACGACCTCGATTTTGTCCTCGACCAAAATCTTGTCTGTAACTTTGATTTTGGTTTCCAGGTTTAAATTCATTTTTGCTTACAGCATTTACTTTTGAAAATGCTGTTGATCCAGTGGGTCGAGACTGATGATTTCTCATTAATAGCTCGTTGTTCTTTTCCGCCACAAGAAGACATGCGATAAGTTCAGAATATCTCGCAAATCCACGCACTCTATATTGTTGCTGTAGAGTTATATTTGATGCGTGAAATGTGGAAAATGTTTTTTCAAGCATTTCCGATTCCGTAACCTCATGTCCACAAAATTTTAATTGCGATATTATTCGATACATCGCTGAATTGTAATCACTTACTTTCTTAAAATCTTTGAATCTCAACATATTCCATTCATCACGGGCGGTCGGAAGTATAACTTCCCTTATATGTTCAAATCTTTCTTTTAATCCTTTCCATAGAGCCATGAGATCTTTTTCGATGAGATATTCACATTTCAAACCTTCATCAATATGTCGGCGCAAAAATATTATAACTTTTGCTTTTTCTTGTGATGAAGATATACCATTTTCTTTAATGGTCTCGCTTAGACCCAATGACTCAAGATGCATTTCTACATCGAGAGTCCATGGCATATAATTTTTCCCCGTAATGTCGAGTGCAACAAATTCGAGCTTTGTCAAGTTTGACATGGTGGTACTAAAAAAAATTATGATGCATTTTATTAGTTAATGAATATTGCAATACAAAGTAATGGATAAACAACAAATACAAGCATTCGTAAAAATAAAGAAAACACATGAGGAGGATATTCTCCGATAAGTACAAGATTCGTGAGTATTATAACCAAAATAATTAAAAATAACTTTGTGAAAGCCATCTTCTTTTTTCTTCAAAAATTTGATGAAGAATAATTTTAGAGAAGAAGAGAAAGTTGGAGTGATTGAATGTGTTTGTGAGATCATATTTATAGGGCAAAAACTAGCCGTTTTGTTACCGTTTATGACCGTTGGTGTACAAGAAAATAAATGTATGTATTTGTATAATTTTATGGTAATAATATGGTGTATATAATATTAGTAATGTTTTAAATAATTATGTATATCATATCACAATATTATAATGAGGTGTCATAAGATATTTTGTTTAAAAACCTTATAGACTTTTATACTTGTCGTATCCCTTACCGGGAGTGTGGGATGTCGTCTTAACATCCTCCCAGGATTTATAACAAGTTTTTTGAAAAATTTATTTTTATTATTTATAATAACATTATATTATATATTAAATATATAAACAATAAATAAATAAACAATAAAATAAATATTATTATTTTTGTTACCTTTTTCTTCTGTTTTGGATCTTGGAAAAATATGGAGGACTTTTAGAGCTTTGTGCTGATAACGTGTTGTGAAAAAGTAAAAATTTACGGTAAAAAGTAAAAATCTCAAACTCTCAAAATTATCACACTACACACTTTATAATATTTTTCTCTCAACTCAATTGTGATTTTCTTCACAAATGAGAGATCTATTTATAGAACATTGTTACAAATAATCCAAAAATAAATTACATCATTATCTTCATCATCACACACAAATTTCAATATTCAACACCTAATTTTACCTAATTTTCAACATTCAAATATTCAACATTCAAATATTCAATACACACATTTTAAATATTATTTTTCAACAGAATATGATATTTTAATAAACTTGCTCTTTCAGAGTTCTTTTCATATGAAAGACTGTCGTTCTTTCCATATAAGTTATTTAACGCCTTGCTCTATGAACATAAGTAGTCTCATTGTTTTATTCATTCATTCATTGCTTACCCAAGCACTAGTTTGCTTACACCGAAAACACTTCTGGCGCTCTCTAACGCTTGTTCATCCACGCAGGATTCAACTCGGTCCGCTCCAAACCAAGAAATTTGGCTCGGCTCACTTCACACCCGTCAACCAGACGTGGTTATTTTGGCTCACCAGACTGAACCCTAGGTACGCGAAATTTTTGGTATCATCAATTGGTCTCGCTTAGGAAAACTTGAAGAAAGAAAGATAAGATTGTAAGAGAAAGAGAGAGACGTGATCGTTGACCGACGATTTCGGTTAGAAATAAATCTAGCAAGCGGATTAGGTCAAATTATAGTAAATGGATCATGAGTCCAAGTTTCAATCTCACATAAACTAATATTTAATAACTATAATTTTTATCAATTAATTTAAGCTAGACAAAATAAAAAAATGATAATATATGAATTCTTAATCTAAACTAATAAATAAAACAATTACAACTAAATATGATGGATTCAAAGATCAAGGGGGAATTCGACTTAAAATAAAGAACTAAGACACACGATGGTATCAAACTCTACTATGCTGACACATGTTAAAATTTAATTAATTATTTAATTTTTGACAATCATGGTGAAATCCCCAATTTATTTATTAAACGATTACTCGAGTTAATAAATATATTTAAATTTTACATACCAATTATTCTTAATTAAATTTAATTATATCTAAATGCATTAAATCTTTATGGAATTTCAGTTTTTACCTAAACCGCACACTGAAACCGAATAATATTTCTAGTCAGTTTAACCATGTGTTGATGACGTCTTTGTTGCTATATTTAATCAAACATTTTTCGATTGGTGATTAATCAACAAACATGTAAATAGTTGATCATGCTATTAACAAGAAATACTATGCCACATCAATAATTAAAATTAAGAAAAATAATATATTGAAAAGAAACCAAATATCAAACAATGTATTATTTTGCCATATTGTGGAGTTAGCCAAAAGAAATTTATTCCATAAAATTAAAACAAAGTAAAGACACAATGTTTGAATTCATAAGAATAAAAACTAGGAAGGAATAAGAAAATTTCAGCGTGGTTAACGTGATTTTCTCTTTGAAATTGTCTTCATCATCTCTCTCAAACCCGTGCTACTTCCTTCTTCCTCCAAGTTTCAAGAGAAAGTTGTGTATTGTCTTTCTCCAAGATTTTCTTCTTCTTTCTCTCTTTTCACATTTAGTACTCTTATGTTCGTGAAGTTATGTCCACTTTTTTCCTCCTCTATTCATATTTATTTCTTCTCACCTTAATGAGCCAATATCTCAAAAGCCCAAATTTCATTCCTTCTTTTTCTTGTCTCACATGAATGGCAAGTAATTTTAAAATAAAAAAATTCCATCTTTTGGTAATTTGTTTTCTTTGAAATCTTGTAGAATCACTTTGGAATATAACTTAATATTCTCCACCAATTCTTTTCTTAATTATCAAGATTCTTTGATATTATCTCCAAAATTATGCATTTTTCGCATTTTAGTCTAATCTATAAATAATATCAAATTAAATAAAATAATCACAAGATAAGAGATAACGTGAAACGTCTACTATTCGTTTTTCTTTAAAATCTACTATAATTTTTTTTTCAAAATCCCGGGCTTCGGCCGAACATTCAAATATATATATATGCTTTTTGCACCATTAGAATAAAACCAACCAACTAATTATTTAAAAATCCAAAATGCAGTACAAAACATAAAATCGTAAACGTCAAACCAAAGCTAAAACTAGCATTTTTAAAAAATAGCATAAACATCTTTAAATCCTCTCAAAAACCTCTCATAAGCATAAAAGTCATGAAATCTTTAAAGTACTTTAAAATCATAAAGGTGCGAATAAACTAGCAATAGTGAAAATATTTTTAATAAAATAGCTTTAACATGACCATGCAGAAACCTTAAATACTTTCATTTCATCATATATCTTTCCTTTCATCATATACATATATGTTTCCCTTTATTGAATTCAGATCATTAATTGTGACTTTCGTATAAGATGTTTGTCGATTGATCAATCTTACGTATTACCATGATACCAGGCGACGGGGACATCAGCTACACTCTCACTCGTCAACTGAGCCTTGGCCTTACATGTCATTGTTTCATTTCGTATTTGTGTTCGTATTAGTCATAATCAAATCATCTCCTTCAAAACATTTTATCGTATCCATCACTTATAAAAATTCATGCATATACTATTTTCTTGAAACCAAGTATGCAACTTATCCTTTAACATTTTACAGTTTTCATCAGAAAATTTCATAACCTTTCAAAACATGCATTTTAACATTCATTACAACATTCATGACAATGTCATGGCTCCTAACATGAAACGTCCACTACTAGTTTTTCTTTAAAATATACTAGAAATTTTTTTTTCTTTAACATGCTCTCGGCCGAATACTTATACATATATAAATAATTTTGCTAATAAAATAAACCACCAACTAATTATTTAAAATCCAAAACTCAATGCAAAACATAAAGTTGTAAGCCGTCCAACCAAACCTAAAACTAGTATTTTTCAAAATAAAACATAAGTATCTTAAATCTTCACAGAGGCGTGAGTTTTCTTTTTGCGTTTTATACGCACGAAAAACCGTTGATGATGAAGAATTGAGCGAAACCTTGGCTTGCTTCTCCTTGAACCCTTCGAAAATCCCTTCTCTTTGTGGTGTGTGTGTGCCGTGTGAGTTGTGTGCTTTTTGGGGAGAGTTTCTGGCTTTTGAAAGTGTGAGAGGCGTGAGTTTTCTTTTTGCAAAGTGTAGGGTTTTAGCTTAATAAATACTAATTAATTTACTAACTAGGCTTTAGGCCTATTAAGCCACTAAATTAAGCTCATTAGTCTTAATTAAGATTTAATAAAATATTACCAAGGTTTTTGTTTAAATAAATTTTTGAATTTATTAGTCGGGTTGCCAAAAAGCTCGCATTTTTATTGAAAAACCCATACCGATAAAATTTACGTCCCGACGTATAAAATCACCTCAAAACCCCTTATTTTCAAAAATATGAAAAACCATCAACTTTGTTTTAAACAATTAAAAATAATTATTTAATAAAAAAATTCTACGTTTTTCACCCCTCGATCCGTTCCTCGATCGCAACTTGAATATTTCTTAAAAATACAATTTTATGCATGATGATTGCATAAAATCATATTTAACATATAAGCATGTATGTCACATTAACAAATAAAATCAATTAATTAGCCATTTTCCATATTTATTAGATTCGCATGCAGTTGGATTACGTCGTCTTAATTTTGGACCTTACATATACATTCCCTTTAAGGTGAATTCAGTTCATTAATTGTGATCATCCTTTCATCATTCGATCGATTGATCAATCTCAACTGTAACCATGGTACTAGGTGGCGAGGCAACATTAACTACTTTTCCGTTATGTGCCTTGGCCTATAGTCGGCAGGGACATCAACGACACTCTCACCCGTCAACTGAGCCTTGGCCTTACATATCATCATATCCTTTCGATAGAAATTCGATCATCGGGCTCCCTCTAGGGCCTTCTCTCATAAACGGGCTTCCTCTGAGGGCCTAGTCCCTCACGAATCCCCATTTCCTTACCGTCACAAGTAAATCACTTCTTTCAAAACATTTTTTGTAACGTCCGAAAAACCAAACCGACGTAAACCACATGCATGCAACTTATTTAAATTGCTTGATTGATTTATTTAATTTATTTTAAATACTTGCGTGATATTTATTAAATGATTAAAGGTATGATTGCATGATTAAATGATTATATGACATGATTTCATGAAATTGAAGGATTTTACTCGAATATTCGATAATAGGCAGGGAAAAGGAGACCGGGATGACAAAGACAAGAATAAATATTTTTCACTAAATATTTTCAAGGCTTTCTAATATGATTAAAAATGATTTAATTTTTCTAAAAATATTGGAGTTCGAATTACTTTACGAGTCGAGCTCGATTTTATCCGGGAAGCCGATTTTGGGCAAACAAGGGACTTGTAAAATATCAAATGCATTATTTATGAAAAGTAATTTTTATAAACTTTTATGTTTTAATTAAATAAGAGTTATTGAGACCAGTTTAATTATTTTAAGTAGGCCCAATTGCTCCTAAACATAAGGCCCAAAACAAAAGCCCATTAGCATGTTGATTAAATTTAAAAATAGGGCTCCTAGGCTTTCAAAACCCCATAATTTACTTCAAAGCAGCCGAAACACACCCTCACACACACACACACACACATTTTCGAGATTACGGTTGTGAAGAAATGCTAGAGTTCTTCGTCGTCCGGTCGTTCATTTTCGCACCCTCGCCAACGATTGAGTATTCGAGTGTTATAAACGCAAAGGCACATTTTTCTAAACTCTTTTAAACTTCATACAAATCATAATATGCATTATTTAATTGTTTATGCATGAAAAAAGTAGGTGTTTTAATATTTTTATGATAGAACGTTTATTTTAAAAAATATGATGTTTTTACGCTCGTTTTAAAAACGTTATGATTCCCAACGAGTACGCTGCCAATACATGATAAAATATGGTTAAAACATGACAAAATTAAAAGGAAATACATGCTGGAACCGAGGGTTAACAAGCGTAAAGATTCCTATGGTTTTCTAAGACAACTTTCTTGGCTTGATTAAGGGCTCGGCCTTGTACAAGGGGGCTCACGGCTCGGCTAGGGCTTGGGATGGGGCCTGTGCTGAACGTGGGTCGGGGCTAGGAAGAGTCCTAGCATGGCTAGGACAGTTTGGTCGCAGCTTTGGAGGAGTCCCGTGGAGCAAGGACTCCTCGCGTGAGCTTGTGTGGATGGCAGCAGCCAAGGGGGCTCGTGGCTAGGGCAGGGAGGTTCAGGGTGGGTCCTTTAGGGTTTAAGGAAGATGTTCAAGGGTTGGGGCAGGGGCTGGTGTGGCTTGGTTTGGTGATGGCTCGAGAGAAACATGAGAAGGCACCTTCATGCGCGGCTACTATTTTCTCGAGCAGATGGCTCGCTGCTTGGGTTCAAAGGTCTGGGATAGGCTTGGTTGGGTCTGAGCGTGGTCTAGGTTTTGTGAGGGTCAGGCGAGCTTGGTCGTGCTCAAGTGGAAGAGTCCTAGTGGGTAGGAGTCTTAAGCAAGAATGGGTATGCGTTCAACTTTATGTCTATGTGCAGGGTGTATTGCGTGAGTTAGGGTCAGGTTCCTTGAGTCAGGGTCGATCAATATGGTGCCTAGATAGGTTGGCTCGGGTTTGGCTTGAGGTGGCTCGGTCGTGGCTCTAGTAAATAAGGAGATGGCTCGGTGTGTTCGAGTGAGGGTCATATTTCGATTTTAAATGAACAAAAATTGGAACCATGGGTCCACGGGTGTGGTTCATGGCTCACAAGGGTATTTTAGGTAATAAAAAATCTATGTTTAAAATTTGAGAAGAAAATATTTAGTTTTGAATTTATTCGGGATTTAAACGCCTCATGAATCGTTAATTAAAGAATTAATTGAAAAGCCTCGAACTAGGCTGAATAAAATTATAAAAATTTTAATTTAAGCCTAAATAATTATTTGGGATATGCTCATGTCATTAAAAGTAAGAAAAAGATAAAATCGAGAACTGTTACGTCTAGGGGCAAAACGATCATTTTACACTTGGGAAATACGTAAAATCTTGGCAGCGTCCCAAAGGATCATAACACATGTTAAATGATATTTTATGATGTTTAAAATGAAATATGGAATTTTATGATTTATGGTAAAGCTGTGCAATTTTTACTGTCTAAAATGCTATTTTTGGAAAGTTATGATCTTTTATGCCTTTAAAAAAAATGAAAAANTTATCTCTACCAGAAAATTTTGATATGATATGACAGAGCTCTATTGAGCAAAGCTTTTACGTATGATTTTCAGATATGCCCGTAGTTATAATTATTGACGACACGATTTTCACCATGTGCTTTACTATACCATATTTTTACGTTGCATGCGATTTTAACATATATTTATTTGTTATTCACGATATATACATGTTGAGTCTTTAGACTCACTAGACTTGATTGTTGTAGGTGTTGAAGAGACCGAGACTGCGGGCGGAGACCAGTGAGCGATCTTGGGACAGCGGAAGTAAACCCGAGGACCTCATGATTTAATTTATGCACCTTTTATTATTCAATCTCGATTTTTCATGTTGGATTATTTTTAAATTGTTGTTTGAGATATTATGTTGACTTCCGCTGTTAGTTTAAAGTTAAATTTTTTTTTACGTGTTTATTTTATAAATTGGGAAAGTTATTTATTTATTTAGAAAAATTTTAATAATTCCGCAAATTTATGAATACGAAATACGGGCCTTTACAGGTTTAGCCCATACTAAACCTCTCAAAAATCTCTCAAAAGCATAAATAAATAGTCTTAAAATCTTTAACGTAAATCATGAATCATGAATCGTAAATGCGGAAAAGTAGAAGCGCTGGTCCTCGGGTTGTGTACACCGACAGTCTAGCAAAATCACTCATCAAGTCCTCCCTCAAACTCACCTGCATCCATCACACCTAGTGAGTCTAAAAACTCAACACACCATAATCTTTATAACAAATAATACGTATAAAATCGCAAGCAACGGTGAAAATACTTTTACGTAAAAATAATATTTCATGACATGCAAACATAAACTTTAACCTTTCCTTTTTCCTCACATGAAATAAAAACCGTTAACATGATCATAAACATTTTCCTTTTCTTTTTCCTTTGTTGAATTCAGATCGTTAATTGTGACTTTCCTCAAACCTCAAAAATCGATGGATCCATCTACATGTAACCACAGTACTGGGCGGCAGGGACATCAGCGACACTCACCGATCAACTGAGCCTTGGCCTATCCTTTTTCGAATAGAAATATGATCGTCGGGGTTCCCTCTGGGACCTTTTCCCATAAATGGGTTCTCTCTGGGGCCTTTTCCCCTCACGATATTCCCATTCTTACCGTTACCTCATAACATTACCTCATATCCTCAAATTCGTAATAATGGAAATACGGTCGTTGGGCTCCCACTGGGACCGTCAACCTCACGATATCTCCAATATTATCGAATTAGTCACAATTACTTCACTTCCTTCAACGTTTACATTTTCATTACTTTATAAAAGTCATGCATAACATATAATTTTGTTTTTGAAACCAAGCATACAACATGTCTTTTAAATCTCTTCCTTAAATCATAAAAATCCCAAAGACATTTAAAAATCATAATTTAATCATGAAAATTTCATAAACATTTAAAAATAATCATAATATCATAAAAATAGCATTTAGAGCACTGCCATGACGTTTACTAATTTTAAGTGTATAAAGATAGTTTTACCTCTAGACGTAAAATTCTTCGGTTTTGACTTTTTCTTGAATTCATTGACTCTAACATGTCCCAAATAATTATTTAAGCCTAAATTAATTTTTTCATAATTTTATTTAGCTTAAATATTAAACCTTTTCATTTATCTTTAATTAATTGTTTTGACGGTGTTTTAATCCCCAAAAAAATCCCAAACTTTAATATAAAATTCTTAAATTCAAAATTTAGTATTTTTATATTATTTTAGCCCTTATGAACCATGAATCGACCCCCGTGAGCCGTTTTTCAATTTATTTTAGTTAGAAACCCTAATATGACACCTAAACTTCGACCCCGAGCCATCTTTCGATTTTCTCGAGTCACCCCCGAACCATGTTGATCCAAAACTTGACCAACACACTAGAATACCCTACTGAACCCTTAGATCACTAAGGAACTGACCCAGAACCCAAAAACGTGACCCCCTAACCAACCTATGAAGTGGTCGAGAGTTACACTTTGTGTGGACTCTAGCTTTGTGAACCTAGGGACCTAGCCGTCACCCCAACACCCAAACCAACTCCTAGTGCACCTTCACAGGACCCTAATGAGTCACCTTAGCCCAACCCACGAGCCCTGGACCGAGCCTTCACTCCCCTGAAAGCCGCACAACTCTGCACAAATCTGTGCAAGTTCTCGGGCCCTTGTAACCCGAGTCCTAGCTTGGCTAGGACTCTCCCAATGACACAACCAGACCCTAGGCCAGCCCTGAACCCAAGCCCAGGCCAGCCCTCCCCTTAGAACCTGAAAGCCGAACCCCAAAGCCCCATGACAGAAAAAACGAATTCTGTGCGTAGCTTATGGTGAAATGATTTGTGTGAGTTTAAGACCTTTTAAAATCATGTAAAAAANTTGTAAGCCGTCCAACCAAACCTAAAACTAGTATTTTTCAAAATAAAACATAAGTATCTTAAATCTTCACAGAGGCGTGAGTTTTCTTTTTGCGTTTTATACGCACGAAAAACCGTTGATGATGAAGAATTGAGCGAAACCTTGGCTTGCTTCTCCTTGAACCCTTCGAAAATCCCTTCTCTTTGTGGTGTGTGTGTGCCGTGTGAGTTGTGTGCTTTTTGGGGAGAGTTTCTGGCTTTTGAAAGTGTGAGAGGCGTGAGTTTTCTTTTTGCAAAGTGTAGGGTTTTAGCTTAATAAATACTAATTAATTTACTAACTAGGCTTTAGGCCTATTAAGCCACTAAATTAAGCTCATTAGTCTTAATTAAGATTTAATAAAATATTACCAAGGTTTTTGTTTAAATAAATTTTTGAATTTATTAGTCGGGTTGCCAAAAAGCTCGCATTTTTATTGAAAAACCCATACCGATAAAATTTACGTCCCGACGTATAAAATCACCTCAAAACCCCTTATTTTCAAAAATATGAAAAACCATCAACTTTGTTTTAAACAATTAAAAATAATTATTTAATAAAAAAATTCTACGTTTTTCACCCCTCGATCCGTTCCTCTATCGCAACTTGAATATTTCTTAAAAATACAATTTTATGCATGATGATTGCATAAAATCATATTTAACATATAAGCATGTATGTCACATTAACAAATAAAATCAATTAATTAGCCATTTTCCATATTTATTAGATTCGCATGCAGTTGGATTACGTCGTCTTAATTTTGGACCTTACATATACATTCCCTTTAAGGTGAATTCAGTTCATTAATTGTGATCATCCTTTCATCATTCGATCGATTGATCAATCTCAACTGTAACCATGGTACTAGGTGGCGAGGCAACATTAACTACTTTTCCGTTATGTGCCTTGGCCTATAGTCGGCAGGGACATCAACGACACTCTCACCCGTCAACTGAGCCTTGGCCTTACATATCATCATATCCTTTCGATAGAAATTCGATCATCGGGCTCCCTCTAGGGCCTTCTCTCATAAACGGGCTTCCTCTGAGGGCCTAGTCCCTCACGAATCCCCATTTCCTTACCGTCACAAGTAAATCACTTCTTTCAAAACATTTTTTGTAACGTCCGAAAAACCAAACCGACGTAAACCACATGCATGCAACTTATTTAAATTGCTTGATTGATTTATTTAATTTATTTTAAATACTTGCGTGATATTTATTAAATGATTAAAGGTATGATTGCATGATTAAATGATTATATGACATGATTTCATGAAATTGAAGGATTTTACTCGAATATTCGATAATAGGCAGGGAAAAGGAGACCGGGATGACAAAGACAAGAATAAATATTTTTCACTAAATATTTTCAAGGCTTTCTAATATGATTAAAAATGATTTAATTTTTCTAAAAATATTGGAGTTCGAATTACTTTACGAGTCGAGCTCGATTTTATCCGGGAAGCCGATTTTGGGCAAACAAGGGACTTGTAAAATATCAAATGCATTATTTATGAAAAGTAATTTTTATAAACTTTTATGTTTTAATTAAATAAGAGTTATTGAGACCAGTTTAATTATTTTAAGTAGGCCCAATTGCTCCTAAACATAAGGCCCAAAACAAAAGCCCATTAGCATGTTGATTAAATTTAAAAATAGGGCTCCTAGGCTTTCAAAACCCCATAATTTACTTCAAAGCAGCCGAAACACACCCTCACACACACACACACACACATTTTCGAGATTACGGTTGTGAAGAAATGCTAGAGTTCTTCGTCGTCCGGTCGTTCATTTTCGCACCCTCGCCAACGATTGAGTATTCGAGTGTTATAAACGCAAAGGCACATTTTTCTAAACTCTTTTAAACTTCATACAAATCATAATATGCATTATTTAATTGTTTATGCATGAAAAAAGTAGGTGTTTTAATATTTTTATGATAGAACGTTTATTTTAAAAAATATGATGTTTTTACGCTCGTTTTAAAAACGTTATGATTCCCAACGAGTACGCTGTCAATACATGATAAAATATGGTTAAAACATGACAAAATTAAAAGGAAATACATGCTGGAACCGAGGGTTAACAAGGGTAAAGATTCCTATGGTTTTCTAAGACAACTTTCTTGGCTTGATTAAGGGCTCGGCCTTGTACAAGGGGGCTCACGGCTCGGCTAGGGCTTGGGATGGGGCCTGTGCTGAACGTGGGTCGGGGCTAGGAAGAGTCCTAGCATGGCTAGGACAGTTTGGTCGCAGCTTTGGAGGAGTCCCGTGGAGCAAGGACTCCTCGCGTGAGCTTGTGTGGATGGCAGCAGCCAAGGGGGCTCGTGGCTAGGGCAGGGAGGTTCAGGGTGGGTCCTTTAGGGTTTAAGGAAGATGTTCAAGGGTTGGGGCAGGGGCTGGTGTGGCTTGGTTTGGTGATGGCTCGAGAGAAACATGAGAAGGCACCTTCATGCGCGGCTACTATTTTCTCGAGCAGATGGCTCGCTGCTTGGGTTCAAAGGTCTGGGATAGGCTTGGTTGGGTCTGAGCGTGGTCTAGGTTTTGTGAGGGTCAGGCGAGCTTGGTCGTGCTCAAGTGGAAGAGTCCTAGTGGGTAGGAGTCTTAAGCAAGAATGGGTATGCGTTCAACTTTATGTCTATGTGCAGGGTGTATTGCGTGAGTTAGGGTCAGGTTCCTTGAGTCAGGGTCGATCAATATGGTGCCTAGATAGGTTGGCTCGGGTTTGGCTTGAGGTGGCTCGGTCGTGGCTCTAGTAAATAAGGAGATGGCTCGGTGTGTTCGAGTGAGGGTCATATTTCGATTTTAAATGAACAAAAATTGGAACCATGGGTCCACGGGTGTGGTTCATGGCTCACAAGGGTATTTTATGTAATAAAAAGTCTATGTTTAAAATTTGAGAAGAAAATATTTAGTTTTGAATTTATTCGGGATTTAAACGCCTCATGAATCGTTAATTAAAGAATTAATTGAAAAGCCTCGAACTAGGCTGAATAAAATTATAAAAATTTTAATTTAAGCCTAAATAATTATTTGGGATATGCTCATGTCATTAAAAGTAAGAAAAAGATAAAATCGAGAACTGTTACGTCTAGGGGCAAAACGATCATTTTACACTTGGGAAATACGTAAAATCTTGGCAGCGTCCCAAAGGATCATAACACATGTTAAATGATATTTTATGATGTTTAAAATGAAATATGGAATTTTATGATTTATGGTAAAGCTGTGCAATTTTTACTGTCTAAAATGCTATTTTTGGAAAGTTATGATCTTTTATGCCTTTAAAAAAAATGAAAAATATTTTGAGGGATGTGAATTGACTGTGACAAATGATATATGCTATGTTGGGGATCTGTTTTAAGAAGAAGCGGTGAACTTACTATTTTGTGGGGATTTCGTGAAAGACAAGGTCACAAAGGGATCTCGTGTATGGGACAAGGCTCCAGAGGGATCCCGACGATCGTATTTCAATGGTGGAGCCTAGTGCCCACCCCCATAGACCATGTGGAGCTGAAGACTGATCAGCTGACCAAAGGATAAAGGCTAGTCACTTTCGAGGATCAAACTTCACCTAAAATGATAACGGATTGAAAGCTTTACAATTAAAATGATTTTACGATATACGATTTATATATGCTGAAAATGATTTCAAATGGTTTATTTGTGTCCAAAGATTATTTTAAGTAAAAGTATGATTTTCAATGCATGTGATTGTATATGTATTATTTGCTACTCATGTTTAGAACGTGCTGAGTCATTAGACTCACTAGGTTTGTATGATCACTACAAGAAAAACAGCATTCAACAACGTACCTACGACAACGGTTTTAGTATATGCTTTTTAACAACGGTTTTAGTGAAAACCGTTGTTGTATGTGCGTTTTTTAAGCAAAAGACAATGGTTTATAAAAACAGTTGTCTTTTGGAGGTAAAAGACAACAGTTTTTAAGGTCAATGACAACGGTTCTATAAAACCATTGTCTTTGAGCGTTTTTTACAACGGTTCTTTTAGCGTGTTTTTTTGGACAATCGACAACGATTTTAGAAAACCGTTGTCAATTAACGTGTTTTTTGGACAAAGAAACCGTCGCTATATATAGCGACGGTTTTAAGTAAAACCGTCGTATGTTTTAAATTAAATTAGCGACGGTTTTATAACAACTGTCGCTAAATATAGCGACGGTTTTGCTTTGCGACGGTTGTAAGCAAAACCGTCGCAAATTTAAAACAGGCAACGGTTTTGCAATTACCGTCGCTATTAGCGACGGTTTAACCAAAAACCGTCCCAAATTGTCTATAAATATCCGCACTTTCAATCCTTTTTCCTCCACAACACTTCACAACACTTAAAATTTTTCTCTCTTACACGATTTTAGTTTCGATTTAGGGTAAATTTTTTTGCTTTAATTTTTGATAAATTTTTAAGTATTAGTTAAGATCATGAATATTGTTACCATAGTCAAATTGTAAGTTTTTTACATTTATTAAATTATTAAAAGTAATTTTTTTTTACTGAAAATATTAGCGACGGAAATCATGAAAAAACCGTCGCTAAAATCAGTGACGGACTTGATGGCAAACCGTCGCTAATTTAGCGACGGTTTGACATCAATCCGTCGCTAATTTTATTTGCGACGGTTTTTGAAAAAGCCGTCGCAAATTGTAGCTACAACAATGGATAAAAACCGTTGTCTTTGAGCGTACCTTTTAACCACAGGGTCTTTAACAACGGTTTTACAAGACCTACGACAACGATAAAAAACTGTTTTCCTTAGCTTTTTTTTTGTAGTGCGATGTAGGATTTGATGATATTATGGAAGGCACTGATGATTGAGTTGATCAAGTGCAGCAGTACACTCCCAAGGGACCTTTATGTTTCCGCACTAGCTTGTTAGATAAAAGATTTAAAGATTTATGTTAATGATTTTAGTATAGATATTTTTATGCTTTAATTTTATGTTGGTTGATCTTTTTAAAGGTCGACATAGCATTTTTAGTTAGTTGATGATATATGGATATTTTTATAAACTGGAGATTCAAATGTTATATTAATATGATTTAGGAAAATTTTAAGTATTTTAATTAGTATTTTCGAGTTTATGATTTAAATTAAAAAAATCGAGGTCGTTTCTGTCACGCCCCGAGACCGAAGCTTCGGTTACATCCGACATTGTTTAACAATTACTTGAAAAAAATAAGCCTCGTATCAAAACAAACCAGTATTTTTCATAAATAAATATTGTCTTTACAATGACAATAGAAATTACATCAGAGTTGCGTAAGCGAAATAAATACAAAGGAATTACAACTTTTAATCCTGGATTTCTCGATGCGTTCACCAACCCCAGAATGCTCCTTGCTCTTCATCATTCGCTTGTTCCTCAGTCTTATCTGGGAAGAGATGTAAGGAGTGAGCGGTTTGGGAAACACTTAGCAAGTGGAGGCCGATCGATTTCTACAAATAAATACATATAGAGATATTTTTAACTCATCATTTTTAACAAATTTCAAAACTTATTATTTTTACTTATCATAATCGAATCAAGTTATACAAAGACTATCAGACATTTCACAGTAAATCAGAATCAGATCAGAACAAACAAAACACTGTTACTCTTCTCATTTTCTATGATCAAATTGTCCCCAATATGTTATTCCTCTAAGGGTTGAGGCCAGAACACGGTTATATACCCACCGATGGGGGCCAGACATAACATGGTTTTATACCCACCGATGGGGGACAGAACAGAATCACAATTATCGTTCTATATCTAACTCGAATTGTGACAGTGTAACACAGATTCAGATTTATCGGACAGAACTTTTCAGAGTAATGACAGAAATAAGCAGGATCAAAGAATATCGAATTTCAGAATAAACTTAACAGTCATCGATTGAAATTTTAAATGACAGACATCATTGTTTTTTTTGAAAAAGATGACATACTTACATGCATGTCATGATATATAAGTTCAAGTTTTAAAAGTACAAACAACTACGTAACAAAAACCAACTTAAAGAAATGCGTAGGTATGCTTTGAAATTTGCAGATTCTTGAACGAAGTTTCTTCTGAAGTTTGGACAATACTTCGGCGTGTTGCTTGAGCTATTTATGCCATCAATCCAGCAGCACCTCGACGTATTTTCTTGAGCACTCGAACTGCACGAAGTTGGTTCTTCTTTCTCCCTTGCCTTGGCCAAATTTTGGTTGCTTTATGAAGGGGAGTAGCCGAAATTTTGTATGGTTTTTTGCTGTGTTTTTCCATCAGCCTTTGAGTACTATTTATAGGAGAAAAATGAGGCTTTTCCCATCCCCATGGCCGATCCCCTTGTTGCCCAAGCAAGAAATAAATGTAGTCAAGGTTAACTCAAGCACCAAAGGTCATTTAGATCAACTCAAAGGTCATTCCTTGCATAATTAATTTTTTCAATCCCTTAGCTCCATTTTTGATCCTTTTAGGAAAAGCATGGTTGAGCTTCATTGAGCTGAAAGATTGAGTACTTGAGCTGGGGGTTTACTTCTCGATGACGATTCTTCGGTTGATGCGATTTCCTATAGCATTGCTTCCCATTGAGCAAATCCCCGAGCTTCGGAGCTACTTCCTCGAGTCAAGTTAGCTGAAAATTTAAGTTCATATTTGAGTTTTATAGTTAGAATGAAAGTTTTGAGCTTATTTTAAGCTTAGTTTCGAGTTTTTATTTCTTACATGATTTGTTTCGGAAGTTCCGGGTTCTTACATCCCACCCTTCTTATTGAAAGTTTCGTCCTCGAAACTTGGATCAGCTCGATCTTTTAAATAGATGAGGATATTGTGCGCGCATCTTCTCTTCTAGTTCCCAGGTTGCTTCTCGTTCAGTCTGATTTGACCACTTTACTCTGACATATGGGATTGTCCGGTGTCTCAACATTTGATCTTTTGTGTCCACTATTCGAATAGGGGCATCTTCATATTTAAGTTCTTCATTCAGATGTCCTTCAATCTTCAACGGTGCAACTTTGAGAACATGCTTCGGGTCTGGTGCTACTACTTATATTATAATCTATCCAAGTGTAGGTTGTCTGAAAGTAATATATTTCGTAAGTACGAGATCGATCCACAGAGAGGTTATTTTAAGTTTAAATTTATTAATTTATAGATTACCAAATGCAAGAACGAAATTTACAAATTATAAATTTTTGTCAAGACTTGAATATTTATTCTTGGTTTATACAATATTGTTTAACTAAAAGTAAAACAAAGGAAACCACCATAAATAATGGTTCCAAGAAATTTAAATATTTAAACACACACCTAATATAATATAGTTCCTACTATAGGAAATACCGAATTCACCGATATTTTATATATGATACCTATGATTATATATATAACTATATAAATATATAACTGCATAAAGTAAATGTTAAATTAAATCATTATATTTCATTTAGAACAACCGGCAGAGCCACGCTATTGCCTAAATGAAATATATGATTTAATAAGTTAGTTGCGGAAAAGTAAAAATTAGTTGCGATAAAGTAAATGTTAGATGCGGAAAGTAAATGTTAGTTGCGATAAAATAAATGTTAGATTGTTAGATATTAGTATTAAATCATAATATTTCATTTAGAACAACCGGCAGAGCCACGCTATTTTATCAATTATTATTGTTATATTATATATATATATGTATGTATAATATAACAATAATAATTGATGAAATATTCATTGTATCAAAATTAAACAACAAATCAAGATAACCACTTCAATGGTATCAAGAATTTGATCTAAATTGATAACAACAAATAATTCATTTTTATACCTACAATAAAAAAGAAATTAGCAAAATGAAAAGAAATAAAGAAAGAATATACAAAATATAAACAATCTTACTTCACCAAGAATTCATCCTCTTCACCTTGACATAATAGATTTAGCTTTCCATGAACTTACTTTTGATCAACACTAAAAACATCACTCATAATTTGGAAAATGAAAAATATATTGGAACTTAGAACTTTTATACTCACTCACACTATATTTTACAATGAGATAGAATGATTCTCAAGCTAGCACAAGGCCTCTATTTATAGGCCAAATGAGAGAAAGGGTCAAAAATTCTATTAATGCAATGTAGTTGTAATAGTAGTCTTTGTCTCCTCCAACTTCAATTCCATGTCCCTTCTTTCAATGCTTTGTTCCACGACTTTAATCACCGAATTTGACTCTGCTCAAAACAGTAAACATGTGAGGAATTGTCTCTAGATGAATTTGGCCACTTGGTTAACCTCATTTGGTTAAATATTGAAATAGTTATGATTTTTTTACTATATGCTGGTCATGGTGAAAGTAAATTTGTCCTCCTTTTGATATTTTCACAATTTGATCATCTTAACCAACTTTTTAGGCAATCATGTCTTCTACAAAGTTGTAGATAATTTCTCAAGAATTCCAAATATGTTTGAATCACCTTCATTTGAATTTTCTAGCTTGAGTTATCATTATTTTACCAACACGTAGAAAACCTGAAAATAAAACATATTTAGTAAGACATTTAAATATAAACACACAATACTAAAATAACATAATTTTATAATTTTAATGAAACTTAAATTTTAAAATATAGGTTTTAACATATAATAAATTATTAATTTTAAGTTTTATCACACCCACACGCTATCTTATTACTAGTCTCTTAGTAATATAATTTATCAGAAAATCACAACCTAGATTCTTTATTATTTTTATATATTCAAATATACAAACATATTCATTTTAAAAACAAACTCATATACCGATTTATATATATATATATATTTT
>NC_133311.1:8720161-8721380 GCF_012295235.1 Primulina huaijiensis
TTTTTTTATAAAAACAAACTAAGAGGAGAAGAAGAAGAGGAGATTTTTCATACCTTAAAGAGAAAACAAAATATTAAAACATACCGTTGAATCACAAGTTCAGCATCACATGAATTTTCTTTTCTTACTCTTGGATGTTGGCCAATTAAGTTGAGATAAGAATGGATCTGGTTCATGACTAAATCCTTGCAGTAAATCAATAAGTTCACCTTCACTTGTAGCAGAAACTAACATCCTTCGCGAAGCTAATGAAATAAATCCCTGTTCCACAACATCATCAAGAAACGATAGCAGTTTATCATAATAATTGTTAACATTTAACAAACCAATTGGCTTATTGTGGATATTTAATTGTGCCCAACAAACAGTATGAAATATTTCTTCCAAAGTATCGAAACCTCCTGGCAAAGCAATGAAAGCATCTGAATGTTCAATCATTTGAGTAATTCGTTCATACACGTTGTCCACTTTCATTTCTTCTCCTATTGTTGGTCCAGTAAGACTGCCTAAGGTAATCGGAATAATGCCTAAGATTTCACTTCCACCTGCATGCGCAGCTTTTGCAACTTTTCCCATGAGACCAACTTCACCACCACCATATACCAAATGAATCTTTGTTTTAGCAAGTCTTATTCCAAGCTTTTCTACTACTTTTTCATAAATTGAATCTTTTCCAGCACTAGATCCACAAAATACACAAATATTTTTGATTTTACTTACCGTGGACGTCGACATGTTGAGAAATATGTTTGTGCAATTGTTAAATCACATCATATGAATTTATAAGCGTAACATACCAAAAGTCAATATTTGAACAGGAAATTATTATTATTAAAATAAAATAAAAATGACATAAATTAAAACACATATATACATCGTAGTTGTGATTGTGGCTCACATCTTCCTCTGATTTTACGTTCAGTAACGGCTTCAACGCCTTCTATGAGTCGAGGATATGCTTCCCAACCAATTTTCTCATAAATTGGCAAACAGGGTCTTTTAACGTCAGATTCCCGATACGAAATTGTATATATATATTTACTTATCTAAACAGATATGTGTTAATACAGTAGGATCTTTATAAGGCTGATTCCACCGTCCATATTGATATTCCTCATGTTGAAATTGCCACCATAGTTTAAGAAGTTCATTTTGCACGTACCCACTAGAATGCGTATCAAGAACCTCTAGAAAATTATCCAAAGGCTCTTTACTCAGA
>NC_133311.1:8721877-8728003 GCF_012295235.1 Primulina huaijiensis
TATTATTATTATATATTTCAATTATTTTGGGAAAACTGAAAAAACCGACTTAGATAGTCACGGAGTACCGTTATCCGCCACTTAACCGGGAAATGAACTAGAATCTGCAAAAACAAAATGAAAATATCAAACAACTATTGTGGATCATATAAAGGCATAAAATCATCATTAAGAATTTCATTTTCAATAAAAGGCTTAATTCTTTGCCCATTAACTTTAAACACGTCATTATTTTTAGGATTTTCAATATCAACAGCACCATGTGGATAAAAAAATTTAACTATAAATGGTCCTGACCATCTCGATCTTTGTTTTCCTGGAAATAAATGCAAACGAGAATTATAAAGTAAAACTTTTTGTCCAATTTCAAATGACTTTCTCATAATATTTTTATCATGAAAGGCTTTAGTTTTATCTTTATAAATCTTTGAATTTTCATATGCATCATTTCTTAATTCTTCAAGTTCCTTTAATTGTAATTTTCTTAATTTAGATACATCATCTAAATTAATATTAAATGCTTTAATTGCCCAATAAGCTTTATGTTCAAGTTCAACCGGTAAATAACAATGCTTACCAAAAACTAACCTATATAATGACATCCCTAAGGATGTCTTAAATGCAGTTCTATATGCCCATAATGCATCAGTTAATCTTAAAGACCAATCTTTTTGATTTGGATTAATTGTTTTTTCTAAAATTTGTTTTATTTCTCTATTTGCAAGTTTAACTTGACCATTACTTTGAGGATGATATGGGGTAGAAACTTTATGTGTAATGCCATATTTTCTTAACAAAGAAGAAAATGATTTATTTATAAAATGACTTCCCCCATTACTAATTATTGCTCTAGGTATTCCAAAGCGGCTAAAAATATTTTATTTTAAAAAATTTTATAACAACTTTATGATCATTAGTTTTACATGCAATTGCTTCAATCCATTTTGAAACATAATCAACAGCGACTAAAATGTACGTATATCCAAAAGATAATGGAAATGGACCCATAAAATCTATCCCCCAACTATCGAATATTTCAATAATTATGATTGGATTTAAAGGCATCATGTTTCGTTTTGAAATTGATCCCATCTTCTGACACTTTTCACAAGATTTGCAAAATAAATGCGTATCTTTGAATAAAGAGGGCCAAAAAAATCCACATTGTAAGATTTTTGCAGCTGTTTTATTATATTAAAATTGACCTCCACATGCTTCAGAATGACAAAATTTAATAACATTACTTACTTCATTGTCGGGTATGCATCGTCGAAAAATTTGGTTAGGACAATACTTAAACAAGTAAGGATTGTCCCAATAAAATTTTTTAACTTCTATCAAGAATTTATTCTTATCCTGTGAATTCCAATGAGAAGGCATTTTATTTGTCACAATAAAATTTACAATGTTAGCAAACCGAGGCATAATAGTAGCATAAAAAAACTGAACATTTGGAAAATTTTCATTTATTGGTATTTCATTATGAGATGATTCAGTCATTATTCTAGATAAATGATCGGCTACGACATTTTCTTTTCCTTTTTTATCTTTAATTATAATATCAAATTCTTGTAACAATAAAATCCACCGTATTAATCTTGGCTTAGATTCTTGTTTATTTGATAAATATTTTACGGCAGAATGATCAGTGTACACAATAGTAGTAGAACCAATTAAATAAGATCGAAACTTATCTAATGCAAATACTACCGAAAGTAATTCTTTTTCAGTAGTTGAATAATTTATTTGGGCACTATTTAAGGTTCTACTAGCATAATAGATTGCATACGGTTTTCCTTCCTTTCTTTGTCGTAACACAGCTCCTATAGCATAATCACTTGCATCACACATTAATTCAAATGGTAAAGACCAATCTGGAGGTTGTAAAATAGGTGATGTAATTAAAAGATTAATTATTTTTTTAAAAGCATTTTCACATTTCTGAGTCCATTCAAATTGTGTATCTTTTGTTAAAAGATTCGAAATTGGTTTAGATATTATGCTGAAATTTTTTATAAACCTTCTATAAAAACCTGCATGACCCAAGAATGATCGAACTTCTTTGACCGTTTTTGGTGATGTTAAATTAGCAATAACATCAACTTTGGCTTTATCAACTTCAATTCCTTTTTCAGATATCACATGACCTAACACAATCCCAGATTTAACCATATAATGACATTTTTCCCAATTTAAAACAAGATTTTTTTCTTCACATCGTTTTAATACTTCTTCTAGGTTTTTAAGACAATTTTCAAATGAGTTTCCAAAAACAGTTATATCATCCATAAAAACTTCTACAAATTCTTCAATCATATCACTGAAAATACTTAACATGCATCTTTGAAAAGTAGCCGGAGCATTACATAAACCAAATGGCATTCTTTTAAATGCAAAAGTTCCGAAAGGACAAGTGAAAGTAGTTTTTTCTTGATCTTCTAATGATATAGGTATTTGATAATACCCCGAATACCCATCAAGAAAACAGTAATAAGAATTTCCTGCTACTTTTTCTAGAATTTGATCTAAAAATGGTAGTGGGAAATGATCTTTTCTAGTTGCATCATTTAATTTTCTATAATCAATACACATACGCCAACTAGATGGAATCCTAGCTTGTAATAACTCTCCCTTTTCATTTTTTATAACAGTGATGCCTGACTTTTTAGGTACTACTTGTGTTGGACTTACCCATTTACTATCTGAGATTGGATAGATAATTCCAGCGTCTAATAGTTTTAATACTTCATTCTTAACAACTTCTTTCATATGTGGATTTAACCTTCTTTGTGGTTGTTGATATGTTTTAGCATTTTCTTCCAAATGAATTTTATGTGTGCAAATTAAAGGATTTATACCTTTTATATCTTTCAAAGTCCATCCAATTGCATTTTTATATTTCTTAAGTAATTTAATTAAATCTTCTTCTTGATTTGGTAGAAGAGTGGAAGAAATTACAACAGGAAATGTTTTATTTTCACCAAGAAATACATATTTCAATTCGAATGGTAAAACTTTTAATTCAAGTTTTGTATTATCATCTTTTTTAAAATTATTTTCAGACTCAAAACTTTCTATTGAAAAAACTTCAGATTGTTGATTTAAGTTTTCTTCTTGTATATTTTCTTCCATAATTGTTTCAATTTCATTATCATATTCATTTTCATTAATACTTGGTTGTTTACATAAATTGAACACATTAAGTTCTAGAGTCATATTTCCAAAAGACAATTTCATTATTCCATTTCGACAATTAATTAAAGCATTTGAAGTTGCTAGAAATGTTCGTCCCAATATTACTGGAATTTCATTATGTACTTCTATTGGTTGTGTATCCAAAACAATAAAATCTACAGGATATATGAATTTATCAACTTGAACCAACACATCTTCTACAATACCTCTAGGTATTTTGATTGACCTATCCGCCAGTAATAGAGTAACAGAAGTGGGTTTTAATTCTCCTACATTAAGTTTTTCATAAATTGAATAAGGAAGCAAATTCACACTTGCTCCCAAATCTAACAAAGCTTTTTTAATTTTATTTTCTCCAATAATACATGAAGTTGTTGGACAACCAGGATCTTTATATTTTAAACTAGAATTATTTTGAAGAATAGAACTTACTTGTTCAGCCAATAATGCTTTCTTCTTCACATGCAATTTTCTCTTCACAGTACATAAGTATTTTAAAAATTTTGCATATGAAAGTACTTGTTTAATAGCATCTAATAATGGAATATTTCTCTTTACTTGTTTAAAAACTTCATAGATATCAGAATCATTTTTTTGTTTTTTATGATTTGTTAATGCATGAGGAAACGGTGGAGGTTTATTTGACTCATTTACTATTTCAGATGATTTATCATTAAACATATTATTTTTAGAATTTACGGTATCATCATTCTCAAAATTATCAGGATTATCATCCTTACTCTTTGATTTTAAATGATCCTTGTTTTCAATACTATATGGATCATTAAGGGTAATAACAGATTTTATTTGATCAATTTTTTCATTTTTTAATTCTTGATTTTGATTTTTAGGATTAGGTTGAGGTTGAGATGAAAATTTTCTTTTTTCATGAATATTAAGTACAGATGCAAATTTTGCAAGAGTTTCTTTCAAATCGGTCATTGATTGATTGTTTTGAATATTGATAGATTCTTGCTTTTGGATAAATGCATGAATTACATCTTCAAAGTTTTTTCTTGGAGGTGTAACATAAGGAATATAACCTTGATGATTTTGGTTATTTTGAAAATATTGTTGTGAGGGTTGTGCATTATTATCATTCCTCCAACTAAAATTAGGATGATTTTTCCATCCAGGATTATATGATGTTGAAAAAGGATCTAGTATTGGTTTTTTATAATTGTTAACATAATTTGCTTGTTCATGGAGACATTCTTTAAATGAAGGTAATGTTGGACAATCTTTTGTAGCATGATCATGTGTATCACATATATGACAAACAATTTCTTGAATACTTTTTAATTGACCACTCTTTTTCATTTCTAATGACTCAATTTTTCTTGCTAAAGATGCAAGTTTAGCTTGAATATCTATATCATCTTTAAGATTATAGATACCACCCCCATTTGTTGAATTATTGATTTTAGTTGTTGGTGGTTCTATTGTGCCTATATTATCCCAATTTTGAGCATTTTCTGCTAATGAATCCAAATACTCCATAGCTTCATTTGGGTTTTTATCTTCAAAAGTTCCATTACACATGAATTCTATCATTTGCCTATCTTTAGGTATTAGACCTTCATAAAAGTGAGAAACTATTCTCCATGTTTCAAAACCATGATGTGGGCATGTATTAAGTAATTCTTTATATCTATCCCAACATTGATAAAATGTTTCTCCTTGGTTTTGAGAAAAAGTAGTAATTTGTCTTTTAAAAGAGTGTTCTATGGGAAGGAAAATTTTTTTTGAGAAATTGTTGTTGCATTTCTTCCCATGATCTTATTGAACTTGATCTCAAATTTTGTAGCCATGTTTTAGCTTTATCTTTTAAAGAAAAAGGGAAAAGCTTTAATCGAACTATATCCATGCTAAAATTTTGATCATTATAAGTGTTACAAACTTCCTCAAATTTTATTAGATGTAAATATGGATTTTCAGAATTTAAGCCATGAAAATTTGGTAAAAGTTGAATAATTTGAGGTTTAAAGTTGAAATTAGATTCATCAGGAGGAAAAACTAAACAAGATGGGGCACTAGTTCTAATAGGGTTCATATGGTGCCTAAGTGCTCTAAATTGATCATGTTCTTTATTATTATTATTATTATTATTATTGTTATCATTATCTTGATTATTTGAATTATCATCCATGTTTAAATTATTTTCAGATACTCGAATAAGTTTACCACATTTTTTCGACTCCAAATACTCATACAAAAAAACACAATACTTATAAATAAAACATAACTGACAAATATAAACTTAATTTATACCTCCCCGGCAACGGCGCCAAAAACTTGCTACTACTTAAATTATAATTCACCCAAGTGTAGGTTGTCTGCAAGTAATATATTTCGTATGTACGAGATCGATCCACAGAGAGGTTATTTTAAGTTTAAATTTATTACTTTATAGATTACCAAATGCAAGAACGAAGTTTACAAATTATAAATTTTTGTCAAGGCTCGAGGATTTATTCTTGGTTTATGCAATATTGTTTAACTAAAAGTAAAACAAAGGAAACCACCATAAATAATAGTTCCAAGAAAATTAAATATTTAAACACACAACTAATATAATATAGTTCTCACTATAGAAAATACCGAATTCACCGATATTTTATATATGGTACCTATGATTATATATATAACTATATAAATATATAACTGCATAAAGTAATTGTTAAATTAAATCATTATATTTCATTTAGAACAACCAGTAGAGCCACGCTATTGCCTAAATAAAATATATGATTTAATAAGTTAGTTGCGGAAAAGTAAAAGTTAGTTGCGATAAAGTAAATGTTAGATGCGGAAAGTAAAAGTTAGTTGCGATAAAGTAAATGTTAGATTGTTAGATATTAGTATTAAATCATAATATTTCATTTAGAACAACCGGCAGAGCCACGCTATCGTCTAAATGAAATATATGAT